>NW_026610991.1:10000-102500 GCF_029499605.1 Hyla sarda
ATATATACAGGATAAGTGAAGTTGTACTGTGCAGTGTATATATATACAGGATAAGTGAAGTTGTACTTTGCAGTGTATATATGCAGGATAAGTGAAGTGGTACTGTGCAGTGTATATATGCAGGATAAGTGAAGTGGTACTGTGCAGTGTATAGCATGCTATCTTGGATACATATATATTTTTGCCGCAGCAGTGTTGGGGTTGCGGAGTCTCAGGGAGGATTACAGCGCTCCCCGCAGGATGATGGGAACCAGAGGTCAGAATAATCAGGAGCCAAGCGGTAGCTGAGAAGCAGGAGGAGAGCGATGGCCGCCAGGAGCAGAGGAGGAGGCCGGACACTATGGAGGGGCAGCTTTGTTATCATTCTTCACCTGTTTAGTATCTCTGTTTGCAGAAAGTTCATAAGAGCATTGGCTGAGGGAAGGAGACAGAGGATGAGGATAGTCAGAGGAGGAGACGGAGGATGAGGATAGTCAGAGGAGGAGACGGAGGATGAGGATAGTCAGAGGAGGAGACGGAGGATGAGGATAGTCAGAGGAGGAGACGGAGGATGAGGATAGTCAGAGGAGGAGACGGAGGATGAGGATAGTCAGAGGAGGAGACGGAGGATGAGGATAGACGGAGGATGAGGATAGTCAGAGGAGGAGACGGAGGATGAGGATAGTCAGAGGAGGAGACGGAGGATGAGGATAGTCAGAGGAGGAGACGGAGGATGAGGATAGTCAGAGGAGGAGACGGAGGATGAGGATAGACGGAGGATGAGGATAGTCAGAGGAGGAGACGGAGGATGAGGATAGTCAGAGGAGGAGACGGAGGATGAGGATAGTCAGTGGAGGAGAGAGAGGATGAGGATAGTCAGTGGAGAAGATAGAGGATGAGAATAGTCAGTGGAGGAGAGAGAGGATAGTCAGTGGAGAAGACGCAGGATGTGGATAATCAATGAAGAAGATAGAGGAAGAGGATAGTCAGTGGAGAAGACAGAGGATGAGGATAGTCAGTGGAGGAGACGGAGGGTGAGGATAGTCAGTGGAGAAGAGGGAGGATGAGGATAGTCAGTAGAGAAGAGGGAGAATGAAGATAGTCAGTGGAGGAGACGGAGGATGAGGATAGTCACTGGAGGAGATGGAGGATGAGGATAGTCAGTAGAGAAGAGGGAGAATGAAGATAGTCAGAGGAGAAGAGGGAGGATGAGGATAGTCAGAGGAGGAGACGGAGGATGAGGATAGTCAGAGGAGAAGAGGGAGGATGAGGATAGTCAGAGGAGGAGACGGAGGATGAGGATAGTCAGAGGAGGAGACGGAGGATGAGGATAGTCAGAGGAGGAGACGGAGGATGAGGATAGTCAGAGAAGGAGACGGAGGATGAGGATAGTCAGAGAAGGAGACGGAGGATGAGGATAGTCAGAGGAGGAGACAGAGGATGAGGATAGTCAGAGGATGAGGATAGTCAGAGGATGAGGATAGTCAGTGGAGGAGACAGAGGATGAGGATAGTCAGTGGAGGAGACGGAGGATGAGGATAGTCAGAGGAGGAGACGGAGGATGAGGATAGTCAGAGGAGGAGACGGAGGATGAGGATAGTCAGAGGAGGAGACGGAGGATGAGGATAGTCAGAGGAGGAGACGGAGGATGAGGATAGTCAGAGGAGGAGACGGAGGATGAGGATAGTCAGTGGAGGAGAGAGAGGATGAGGATAGTCAGTGGAGAAGATAGAGGATGAGAATAGTCAGTGGAGGAGAGAGAGGATAGTCAGTGGAGAAGACGCAGGATGTGGATAATCAATGAAGAAGATAGAGGAAGAGGATAGTCAGTGGAGAAGACAGAGGATGAGGATAGTCAGTGGAGGAGACGGAGGGTGAGGATAGTCAGTGGAGAAGAGGGAGGATGAGGATAGTCAGTGGAGAAGAGGGAGAATGAAGATAGTCAGTGGAGGAGACGGAGGATGAGGATAGTCACTGGAGGAGATGGAGGATGAGGATAGTCAGTAGAGAAGAGGGAGAATGAAGATAGTCAGAGGAGAAGAGGGAGGATGAGGATAGTCAGAGGAGGAGACGGAGGATGAGGATAGTCAGAGGAGAAGAGGGAGGATGAGGATAGTCAGAGGAGGAGACGGAGGATGAGGATAGTCAGAGGAGGAGACGGAGGATGAGGATAGTCAGAGGAGGAGACGGAGGATGAGGATAGTCAGAGAAGGAGACGGAGGATGAGGATAGTCAGAGAAGGAGACGGAGGATGAGGATAGTCAGAGGAGGAGACAGAGGATGAGGATAGTCAGAGGATGAGGATAGTCAGAGGATGAGGATAGTCAGTGGAGGAGACAGAGGATGAGGATAGTCAGTGGAGGAGACGGAGGATGAGGATAGTCAGAGGAGGAGACGGAGGATGAGGATAGTCAGAGGAGGAGACGGAGGATGAGGATAGTCAGAGGAGGAGAGAGAGGATGAGGATAGTCAGTGGAGAAGATAGAGGATGAGAATAGTCAGTGGAGGAGAGAGAGGATAGTCAGTGGAGAAGACGCAGGATGTGGATAATCAATGAAGAAGATAGAGGAAGAGGATAGTCAGTGGAGAAGACAGAGGATGAGGATAGTCAGTGGAGAAGACAGAGGATGAGGATAGTCAGTGAATAAGATGGAGGATGAGGATAGTCAGTGGAGAAGAGGGAGGATGATGATAGTCAGTGGAGAAGATGAAGGATGAGGATAGTCAGTGGAGAAGAGGGAGGGTGAGAACTGTCAGTGGAGAAGAGGGAGGATGAGGATAGTCAGTGGAGAAGACGGAGGATGAGGATAGTCAGTGGAGAAGACGGAGGATGAGGATAGTCAGTGGAGAAGACGGAGGATGAGGATAGTCAGTGGAGAAGACGGAGGATGAGGATAGTCAGTGGAGGAGACGGAGGGTGAGGATAGTCAGTGGAGGAGACGGAGGGTGAGGATAGTCAGTGGAGGAGACGGAGGGTGAGGATAGTCAGTGGAGGAGACGGAGGGTGAGGATAGTCAGTGGAGGAGACGGAGGGTGAGGATAGTCAGTGGAGGAGACGGAGGGTGAGGATAGTCAGTGGAGGAGACGGAGGGTGAGGATAGTCAGTGGAGGAGACGGAGGGTGAGGATAGTCAGTGGAGGAGACGGAGGGTGAGGATAGTCAGTGGAGGAGACGGAGGGTGAGGATAGTCAGTGGAGGAGACGGAGGGTGAGGATAGTCAGTGGAGGAGACGGAGGGTGAGGATAGTCAGTGGAGGAGACGGAGGGTGAGGATAGTCAGTGGAGGAGACGGAGGGTGAGGATAGTCAGTGGAGGAGACGGAGGGTGAGGATAGTCAGTGGAGGAGACGGAGGGTGAGGATAGTCAGTGGAGGAGACGGAGGGTGAGGATAGTCAGTGGAGGAGACGGAGGGTGAGGATAGTCAGTGGAGGAGACGGAGGGTGAGGATAGTCAGTGGAGGAGACGGAGGGTGAGGATAGTCAGTGGAGGAGACGGAGGGTGAGGATAGTCAGTGGAGGAGACGGAGGGTGAGGATAGTCAGTGGAGGAGACGGAGGGTGAGGATAGTCAGTGGAGGAGACGGAGGGTGAGGATAGTCAGTGGAGAAAATGGTGGATGAGGATAGTCAGTGGAGACTGTAGTGAGCAGAGTGAATGACCTGCGTCTGAGAGGTTTGGGGCAGTTGCGGTTAGTGAGGTGAGGAGCAGATTTAGTGGGGAGGTGTATAGAGGGCAGGAACGTGGCACTGCCATGGGAGGTTCAGTCATGGCATTTTGTGGGTATCTGTCAGGAAGTTCTCAGGGTTCCGGCTACTTAAGGAACAGGACAGAAATAGAATCCAGAGGAGAACAGTCCCCAGGACCAGCGCTGATACCCAGGCGGAGCGGAGCCAGGAGGGGTCAATAATCTGCCCGTCATAAAGGGAGAACATCCTGCACATGGGTGCCAGCTGCACCAGTCTCCTCTACAGGGAGGGATGTATGAAGATAGAGGAGACACCCAGCGGGCACCGTGCCAGCAGAGGAGGCCAAGAGCTGTATCCAGATGTGAGCGGCTGACACTGTGTACAGTAGTGCCTGAGTACTCTGCCCTCTATAGACAGTGCCACCTGAGTACTCTGCCCTCTACAGACAGTGCCACCTGTGTGCTCAGCTCTCTACAGACACTGCCACCTGTGTACTCAGCTCTCTACAGACAGTGCCACCTGAGTACTCTGCCCTCTACAGACAGTGTCACCTGTGTACCACGCTCTCTACAGACAGTGCCACCTGAGTACTCTGCCCTCTACAGACAGTGCCACCTGTGTACACTGCCCTCTACAGACAGTGCCACCTGTGTACCACGCTCTCTACAGACAGTGCCACCTGTGTGCTCAGCTCTCTTCAGACAGTGCCACCTGTGTACCACGCCCTCTACAGACAGTGCCACCTGTGTACCACGCTCTCTACACAGTGCCACCTGAGCACTCTGCCCTCTACAGACAGTGCCACCTGTGTACACTGCCTTCTACAGACAGTGCCACCTGTGTACACTGCCCTCTACAGACAGTGCCACCTGTGTACACTGCCCTCTACAGACAGTGCCACCTGTGTACCACGCTCTCTACAGACAGTGCCACCTGTGTACCACGCTCTCTAGACAGTGCCACCTGTGTACCACGCTCACTACAGACAGTGCCACCTGTGTGCTCAGCTCTCTACAGACAGTGCCACCTGTGTACACTGCCCTCTACAGACAGTGCCACCTGTGTACCACGCTCTCTACAGACAGTGCCACCTGAGTACTCGGCTCTCTACAGACAGTGCCACCTGTGTACTCCTCTCTCTACAGACAGTGCCACCTGTGTACTCCTCTCTCTACAGACAGTGCCACCTGTGTACTCAGTTCTCTACAGACAGTGCCACCTGTGTACTCCTCTCTCTACAGACAGTGCCACCTGTGCACTCCGCTCTCTACAGACAGTGCCACCTGAGTACTCAGCTCTCTACAGACAGTGCCACCTGTGTACTCAGTTCTCTACAGACAGTGCCACCTGTGTACTTAGCTCTCTACAGACAGTGCCACCTGTGTACTCAGTTCTCTACAGACAGTGCCACCTGTGTACTTAGCTCTCTACAGACACTGCCACCTGTGTACTTAGCTCTCTACAGACAGTGCCACCTGTGTACTTAGCTCTCTACAGACAGTGCCACCTGTGTACTCAGCTCTCTACAGACACTGCCACCTGTGTACTTAGCTCTCTACAGACAGTGCCACCTGTGTACTCAGCTCTCTACAGACAGTGCCAACTGTGTACTCAGCTCTCTACAGACAGTGCCACCTGTGTACTCAGCTCTCTACAGACAGTGCCACCTGTGTACTCAGCTCTCTACAGACAGTGCCACCTGTGTACTCAGCTCTCTACAGACACTGCCACCTGTGTACTTAGCTCTCTACAGACACTGCCACCTGTGTACTTAGCTCTCTACAGACAGTGCCACCTGTGTACTCAGCTCTCTACAGACAGTGCCACCTGTGTACTCAGCTCTCTACAGACACTGCCACCTGAGTACTCAGCTCTCTACAGACACTGCCACCTGTGTACTCAGCTCTCTACAGACACTGCCACCTGTGTACTCAGCTCTCTACAGACACTGCCACCTGTGTACTTAGCTCTCTACAGACACTGCCACCTGTGTACTTAGCTCTCTACAGACAGTGCCACCTGTGTACTCAGCTCTCTACAGACAGTGCCAACTGTGTACTCAGCTCTCTACAGACAGTGCCAACTGTGTACTCAGCTCTCTACAGACACTGCCACCTGTGTACCACGCTCTCTACAGACACTGCCAACTGTGTACTCAGCTCTCTACAGACAGTGCCACCTGTGTACTCAGCTCTCTACAGACAGTGCCAACTGTGTACTCAGCTCTCTACAGACAGTGCCAACTGTGTACTCAGCTCTCTACAGACAGTGCCACCTGTGTACTTAGCTCTCTACAGACAGTGCCACCTGTGTACTCAGTTCTCTACAGACACTGCCACCTGTGTACTTAGCTCTCTACAGACACTGCCACCTGTGTACTCAGCTCTCTACAGACAGTGCCAACTGTGTACTCAGCTCTCTACAGACACTGCCACCTGTGTACTCAGTTCTCTACAGACAGTGCCAACTGTGTACCACGCTCTCTAGACAGTGCCACCTGTGTACTCAGTTCTCTACAGACAGTGCCACCTGTGTACTCAGCTCTCTACAGACAGTGCCAACTGTGTACTCAGCTCTCTACAGACAGTGCCAACTGTGTACTCAGCTCTCTACAGACAGTGCCACCTGTGTACTCAGCTCTCTACAGACAGTGCCAACTGTGTACTCAGCTCTCTACAGACAGTGCCACCTGTGTACTCAGCTCTCTACAGACAGTGCCACCTGTGTACTCAGCTCTCTACAGACAGTGCCACCTGTGTACTCAGTTCTCTACAGACAGTGCCACCTGTGTACTCAGCTCTCTACAGACAGTGCCACCTGTGTACTCAGCTCTCTACAGACAGTGCCACCTGTGTACTCAGCTCTCTACAGACAGTGCCAACTGTGTACTCAGCTCTCTACAGACAGTGCCAACTGTGTACTCAGCTCTCTACAGACAGTGCCAACTGTGTACTCAGCTCTCTACAGACAGTGCCAACTGTGTACTCAGCTCTCTACAGACAGTGCCAACTGTGTACTCAGCTCTCTACAGACAGTGCCAACTGTGTACTCAGCTCTCTACAGACAGTGCCACCTGTGTACTCAGCTCTCTACAGACAGTGCCACCTGTGTACTCAGCTCTCTACAGACAGTGCCACCTGTGTACTCAGCTCTCTACAGACAGTGCCACCTGTGTACTCAGTTCTCTACAGACAGTGCCACCTGTGTACTCAGCTCTCTACAGACAGTGCCAACTGTGTACTCAGCTCTCTACAGACAGTGCCACCTGTGTACTCAACTATCTACAGACAGTGCCACCTGTGTGCTCAGCTCTCTACAGACAGTGCCACTTGTGTACTCAGCTCTCTACAGACAGTGCCACCTGTGTACTCAGCTCTCTACAGACACTGCCACCTGTGTACTCAGCTCTCTACAGACAGTGCCACCTGTGTACTCAGCTCTCTACAGACACTGCCACCTGTGTACTCAGCTCTCTACAGACAGTGCCACCTGTGTACTCAGCTCTCTACAGACAGTGCCACCTGTGTACTTAGCTCTCTACAGACAGTGCCACCTGTGTACTCAGCTCTCTACAGACAGTGCCACCTGTGTACTCAGCTCTCTACAGACACTGCCACCTGTGTACTTAGCTCTCTACAGACAGTGCCACCTGTGTACTCAGCTCTCTACAGACAGTGCCACCTGTGTACTCAGCTCTCTACAGACAGTGCCACCTGTGTACTTGGCTCTCTACAGACACTGCCACCTGTGTACTTAGCTCTCTACAGACACTGCCACCTGTGTACTTAGCTCTCTACAGACACTGCCACCTGTGTACTCAGCTCTCTACAGACAGTGCCACCTGTGTACTCAGCTCTCTACAGACACTGCCACCTGTGTACTCTGCTCTCTACAGACACTGCCACCTGTGTACTCAGTTCTCTACAGACAGTGCCACCTGTGTACTCAGCTCTCTACAGACAGTGCCACCTGTGTACTCAGTTCTCTACAGACAGTGCCAACTGTGTACTCCGCTCTCTACAGACAGTGCCACCTGTGTGCTCAGCTCTCTACAGACAGTGCCACCTGTGTACTCAGCTCTCTACAGACAGTGCCACCTGTGTACTCCGCTCTCTACAGACAGTGCCACCTGTGTACTCAGCTCTCTACAGACAGTGCCACCTGTGTACTCAGCTCTCTACAGACAGTGCCACCTGTGTACTCCGCTCTCTACAGACACTGCCACCTGTGTACTCAACTATCTACAGCCAGGGGACAAATGGTGCTCTGGTGTCCCAGATCGGAACCCACACATCTTCCTGTTCTGTCAGGTGGATGTCCCCTTACGTGTCAGCTCAGATCTATCTGTGTAATGTATTTATTGTACTGTGTAATGTGTAATGTATTTATTGTACTGTGTAATGTATTTATTGTACTGTGTAATGTATTGTCAATGCACTTTAATGCTCTTGTGTCCTAAAGAGTCAGGAGGACGCTTAGAGGATCACATGACTGATTCAGCCAATCAGGGCTTCTGCTCTGCTCCCCCAAGTCTGGCTAGAATTTTAGGAGCTAGTTAGTCTAGAGTTGAGAAGAGAGAGGGGAGTGGAGGTCACCTTCAGACCTCTGCTGTGGACCTGTACTTCACCAAATGGGGACAGGCTGAGGAGATCCCGTTGCTGCACCAGTCTGTTCCCGAACGGCAGAATCTTTCAAAGGATCCCGCCGACCACACCTTGCACTCTCTAAGGCTGGGTTCACACTATGTTTGTAGTGTACAGGTGCCCAATCCGGTTGGGAGGAGCAAAAATCGGCCGCTCCCGTATCCCAGCCGGATCCGGCCCGAACCTCATTCATTACAATGAGCCGACCGGAGTCAAACGCTGACTCCGGTCGGCTCATTTTTGCCCCATATGCTGTTTTCCCAGCAGACCTAAAACTGGGGTATACCACGGTTTTAGGTCCAGTTGGAGAACCGTATATGGGGCCAAAATTAGCCGATCAGAGTCAGCGTTTGACTCCGGTCGGCTCATTGTAATGAATGAGGTTTGGGCCGGATCCGGCTGGGATACGGGAATGGACGGTTTTCGCTCATCCCAACCGGATCCGGCACCCGTACACTACAAATGTAGTGTGAACCTAGCCTATGTCAAGTTCTGAAAGTATAGCAGGAAATGGAAAGCCTCAGGTAACTCCGGTCCAGTCTGGGCCTAATTTAGGATTCCTAAGTGAAGAGCAGAGTCAGTGTTTGTCAGCTCCAAAGTCTTATGCAAGATACACAGTCAAGTCCAGACAGGTCTAAAGTATAATTCAGCAAGTAAGAAGCTAGGTAGCAAACTCTACAAGTCCCATAGTGCCTAGAAGCAACTGTGGTCTCTAAAGTATTCTCCAGTGACCTTTGCAGCAAATACTGAACTATTCCTGGTTAATATGCAAGTTCCTGAGTAAAGTTAAAGCAGTTTCTGTATCCTTGCATCTGTGGTCATATTGCCTCAGCACTTGGCCCACGAAGCTGCTACCCTTGGAGTGTGGAAGTTAACACTAACCTGGTGTCACAAACTCTAATTCAGTTTCACCACCCTGTCCTGTGTAGAGTGGGGGACACTGAGGAATGTAGGGTGGGGGACACTGAGGCCTGTAGGGTGGGGGACACTGAGGCCTGTAGGGTGGGGGACACTGAGGACTGTAGGGTGGAAGACAGTGAGGACTGTAGGGTGATGGACACTGAGGCCTGTAGGGTGGGAGACACTGAGGCCTGTAGGGTGGGGGACACTGAGGCCTGTAGGGTGGGGGACACTGAGGCCTGTAGGGTGGGGGACACTGAGGCCTGTAGGGTGGGGGACACTGAGGCCTGTAGGGTGGGGGACACTGAGGCCTGTAGGGTGGGGGACACTGAGGCCTGTAGGGTGGAAGACAGTGAGGCCTGTAGGGTGGGGGACACTGAGGCCTGTAGGGTGGAAGACAGTGAGGACTGTAGGGTGGGAGACAGTGAGGACTGTAGGGTGAAAGACACTGAGGCCTGTAGGGTGATGGACACTGAGGCCTGTAGGGTGGGAGACACTGAGGCCTGTAGGGTGGGGGACACTGAGGCCTGTAGGGTGGGAGACACTGAGGCCTGTAGGGTGGGAGACACTGAGGACTGTAGGGTAATGGACACTGAGGCCTGTAGGGAGGGGGACACTGAGGCCTGTAGGGTGGGAGACACTGAGGCCTGTAGGGTGGGGGACACTGAGGCCTGTAGGGTGGGGGACACTGAGGACTGTAGGGTGGGGGACACTGAGGCCTGTAGGGAGGGGGACACTGAGGCCTGTAGGGAGGGGGACACTGAGGACTGTAGGGTGGGGGACACTGAGGACTGTAGGGTGATGGACACTGAGGCCTGTAGGGAGGGGGACACTGAGGCCTGTAGGGTGGGGGACACTGAGGCCTGTAGGGTGGGGGACACTGAGGCCTGTAGGGTGGGGGACACTGAGGCTCGAGGCCTTCACACATTCCCTGATATTTGGAGGGTCGTGACTCCCAGTGGTTATTCCCTACAGATTAATCCTCTTAATAATTATATTTTATTAGTTTTTGCCCGCGGCTTCGCTCACGTTAAATTTGGGATAACATAGGGGTAAAGTCTTCGGGCATCCAAACAACCCGAATTCTAACAAACATTACATCTGCTGTTCCATGGAATTGAAGATCAGCATCTATGAGGACTTCTACCGAGTCTGCACACAAGGCCTTTGGATCGAATTCAGAAATCAACCTAATCTTAATTCATACAGACTTTGAACCCCCGTTTCACCCCTTCAGGGGCAGAATTTTAGAAAATGTTAAAACCTGTGTTTCTTTATCTCTAATTGTTAGCCTAAAAACAAAGTTTCATGCTTCTAGCTTCAAAAATGGCGACTTCCATACAAACCCCTTTTTCACCCCCTTAACCCCTTAACGACCAAGCACGTATATTTACGTCCTTGGCCGGCTCCCGTGATATAATGTGGGGTCATCGGGTGACACCGTGTCATATCGGGTCAGTCCCAGCATGTATCTGAATCCGGAACCTGGGGCTAATAGCGCGCGGCAGCGTTCGCGGTGCCGCGCGCTATTAACCCTTTAGATGCAGCGTTCAAAGTTGAACCCCACGTCTTAAAAGGAAAGTAAAAGCTTCCCGGCTGCTCAGTGGGGCTGATCCGGACCACCGCAGTGAAAATGCGATGTCCCGATCAGCTAGGACACGAGCGGAGGTCCTCTTACCTTCCTACGGCATGTCCCCTCGGCGATTGGTTGCTCCAAGCCTGAGATGCAGGCTTGAGCAATCGACCGCCCATCAAACTGATCAATGAAAAGCTATGGCTTTGCAGTGATCAGTGTAAGAGATCAGTGTGTAACAATGATCAGTATTGTTTGTATCCCATAATTGTACGTGCTGCAGAATCTGTAGGCGCTATATAAATAAATAAGTGTGTGCAGTGTTATTGCCTCCTATGGGATAACAATGATCAGTGGAAGAGATCAGTGTGTGCAGTGTTATAGTCTCCTATGGGATAACAATGATCAGTGGAAGAGATCAGTGTGTGCAGTGTTATTGTCTCCTATGGGATAATAATGATCAGTATAAGAGATCAGTGTGTGCAGTGTTATAGTCTCCTATGGGATAAGATGATCAGTGTAAGAGATCAGTGTGTGCAGTGTTATAGTCTCCTATGGGATAATGATGATCAGTGTGTGCAGTGTTATAGTCTCCTATGGGATAATGATGATCAGTATAAGAGATCAGTGTGTGCAGTGTTATAGGTCCCTATGGGATAACAATGATCAGTATAAGAGATCAGTGTGTGCAGTGCTATAGGTCCCTATGGGATAACAATGATCAGTATAAGAGATCAGTGTGTGCAGTGTTATAGTCTCCTATGGGATAATGATGATCAGTGTGTGCAGTGTTATAGTCTCCTATGGGATAATGATGATCAGTATAAGAGATCAGTGTGTGCAGTGTTATAGGTCCCTATGGGATAACAATGATCAGTATAAGAGATCAGTGTGTGCAGTGTTATAGTCTCCTATGGGATAATAATGATCAGTATAAGAGATCAGTGTGTGCAGTGTTATAGTCTCCTATGGGATAATAATGATCAGTATAAGAGATCAGTGTGTGCAGTGTTATATAGTCTCCTATGGGATAATAATGATCAGTATAAGAGATCAGTGTGTGCAGTGTTATAGGTCCCTATGGGATAACAATGATCAGTATAAGAGATCAGTGTGTACAGTGTTATAGTCTCCTATGGGATAATAATGATCAGTATAAGAGATCAGTGTGTACAGTGTTATAGTCTCCTATGGGATAATAATGATCAGTATAAGAGATCAGTGTGTGCAGTGTTATAGGTCCCTATGGGATAACAATGATCAGTATAAGAGATCAGTGTGTGCAGTGTTATAGACTCCTATGGGATAATAATGATCAGTATAAGAGATCAGTGTGTGCAGTGTTATAGGTCCCTATGGGATAACAATGATCAGTATAAGAGATCAGTGTGTGCAGTGTTATAGTCTCCTATGGGATAATAATGATCAGTATAAGAGATCAGTGTGTGCAGTGTTATAGGTCCCTATGGGACCTATAACACTGCAAAAAATAGTGTAAAAAAAAAGTTGATAAATGTCATTTAACCCTTTCCCTAATAATAGTCCAAATCACCCCCTTTTTCCAATAAAAACAAACAAACATGTAAATAAAAATAAATATAAACATATGTGGTATCGCCGCGTGTGTAAATGTCTGAACTATAAAAATATTTAATTAATTAAACCGCACATTCAATGGCGTACGCGCAAAAAAATTCCAAAGTCCAAAATAACGTATTTTTGGTCACTTTTAATATCATGAAAAAATGAATAAAAAGTGATCAAAAAGTCTGATGAATACAAAAATGGCACAAAAAATTAGCCCTCATACCGGCCCATATGTGGAAAAATAAAAAAGTTATAGGGGTTAGAATATGACGAATTTTTTTTCCGTTTCGACGTAGATATTTTGGTAAAATGACTGATGTCCCTGCAAAGTAGAATTGGTGGCGCAAAAAATAAGCATCATATGGATTTTTAGGTGCAAAATTTAAAGGGTTATGATTTTTAAAAGGTGAGGAGGAAAAGACCAAAGTGCAAAAACGGAAAAACCCTGCGTCCTTAAATGGGCGCTGTCAGATAAACATACTTTTCATGTGTTGTAAATCATGTATGACCAATAGGTTTTGCAATTTCTTTCATTAGGAAGTTTTCAGTATTTCATACTAAAAAAGCCAGTGAAACAACTGCCCCCCCCCCCCCGCCTGCTGGGACATATACCAGTCCTGCTGTGTCCGTGAGTCATCACCTATGTCATGGACACTTCCTTGATTGACAGCTGTGAGCGCAGGGCTCCTCCCACTGTCAGCTTGTGTCCCGCTACTGGACATGCTGGGAGTTGTAGTTTTGTTAATTCTAGGGGAGATGTGAGCAGACAGCATACTGAGGGAGGGGGCGGAGACCTGCACAGTGAGGCCACGCCCCCTCCCTTTTAGAGGAATTCAGACTAGTGAGCTAAATTAAAAGTGTAATAAAAAATAAATAAAGGTGCTAGACACATAAAGATGGACATGGTCAGGATTAGGTACTGAGTGATATATAAAAAATTATGTTTTTTTGTTGGATTGGACGGGTACGCTTTAAGGGGTTAAAGGTGTTATCCAGGGAAAAAACTTTTTTTTATAAATCAACTGGCTCCAGAAAGTTAAACAGATTTGTAAATTACTTCTATTTAAAAAAAATCTTAATCCTTTCAGTACTTATGAGCTTCTGAAGTTAAAGGGTATCTCCCACCATCACTTTTTTTCTTTTTTTCTGTCCCTGCCTATTACCCATCTATCCCTAACCCCCTCCCTGCCTTTCATTTTTTATTTTTTTTTACATATTAAAAATGCCTTTTTGTCTGCCTGGTAGTGATCTCAAAGCGCTCGCTCCGGCCTTTCTGATTGACAGGTGGGAGCGAGCACCGCAATGACTGAATTTCGACTCGTTGCCAGTCTTCAGTGAGTCAAAATTCTGTGGTGACGTCACTGCCCAATGCATTCGCCACTAGGAGGGCGACCCCTAGTGGCCGAAGTTAAAAGTGATTTTAAACTGGTTTAAAATGACTTTTTTAAATGTAAAGTATATTAGAGATACATCTCAGTGAAGAAAAGCAGAGTGAATTGGAGCACTCACCTCGGGCACCAGGTCGCTTCTTATTCCAAAGTTGCTTTTATTTCGTGCTCATCATGTAACAAAAAGGTAGAGATTAGGGATCGACCAATTATCAGTATGGCCGATATTATCGGCCGATAATCACGATTTTGGGCATTATCGGTATCGGCAATTACCTTGCCAATAAGCCAATAATGCCCCCCGCACCGCCCCTACCGCACCGCGTCCGACCTACCCCCCCCCACCCGACCCGCCGCACCGCGAACGCCCCCCCCCCCCCCCGACCCACCGCACCGCGTCGCACCCCCACCATAGTGCTGGACGGTACACCAGTATGAACCGGATACCGTTTTTTTTTTCTCCCACGGTATTGATTTGTGCCCATACCGCTATACCGGTCAGGCCCCTCCCCCACCCTCCGAGTCAATAAAAAAAATTAAACTTACCCGTAATGGGGGTGGTCCGGGCCATCCATCCTTCCTGTAGTGTCCGGGGGCGTTCTGGGTGGAGGGTGAACCGGTCCGGGCTGTCCTCCTTCTCCGGGGTCCTCTTCTCCACTCCGGGCAGGCTCCGGCCTAGTACGCTGCATAGACGCCGCTACGCCGTGACGTCTGGTGCGTCGCGGCGTCTATGCAGCGTTACTAGGCCGGAGCCAACCCGGAGTAAAGAAGATGACCCCCGGAGAAGAAGGACAGCCCGGACCGGTTCACCCTCCACCCAGAACGCCCCTGGACACTACAGGAAGGATGGATGGCCCGGACCACCCTGACAGGTAGGGGGAGAGAAGCGGGTGGCGGCGGCCTATGGCACCGCAAAAGCCACTGCAGTGCATTGATTTAAAGCGCCGCTTTATGATCTCCACCGATTATCGGCTATCGGCCCTAAAAAAACGATATCGGTCGATCCCTAGTAGAGATGACATATAGGCGGGTGAGTAGCCGGTGGGTGACGGTCCGTTATTGCGCCTCAGCACATCGTCAGGCCCCGATCAGTATAAGAGATCAGTGAGACCTGACGATGCGCTGAGGCGCGATAACGGACCGTCACCCACCGGCTACTCACCCCCCTATATGTCATGAGATGCGTTTGAAGTCGCCTTTGTGCAGCGCCACTTGCACCGTTGATTACTAGAGCTGGTTTCAGATACACCTCTTATAGCACAAACAGAAGTCTCCTTGACTTTAAGGGGTATTCCAGGAAAAAACTTTTTTTTATACATCAACTGGTTCCAGAAAGTTAAACAGATTTGTAAATTACTTCTATTAAAAAATCTTAATCCTTTCAGTACTTATGAGCTTCTGAAGTTAAGGTTGTTCTTTTCTGTCTAAGTGCTCTCTGATGACACCTGTCTCGGGAACCGCCCAGTTTAGAAGCAAATCCCCATAGCAAACCTATTCTAAACTGGGCGGTTCCTGAGACACGTGTCATCAGAGAGGACTTAGACTGAAAAGAACAACCTAAACTTCAGAAGCTCATAAGTACAGGAAGGATTAAGATTTTTTAATAGAAGTAATTTACAAATCGGTTTAACTTTCTGGAGCCAGTTGATATATAAAAAAAATATTTTTTCCTGGATAACCCCTTCAAGGGTTGAATTTCGAAAAATCCTTTCTTATTCCTCGTCTACGACTTAAAAACAACAGCTGTGAAAAATTCAGCTTTCTAGGTCCGAGGGTTTAGGCCGGGGGGGGGGGGATGGGTCACGTCTTCTCTTTTTATATATAAAGATTTGGAATTTGTTGGTTTTCATTTCATAGAATAAAACAAAACTTTTCATTTTACAGGAAACCTATAAATAGTAGGAACAGAGAAGCGGAGGATTGTGCAGGGTCCTGTATACATGTATAATATATATATATATTAGTGTGTGTATATATTAGTGTTGTGTGTGTGTGTGTGTGTGTATATATATTAGTGTGTGTGTGTGTGTGTGTATATATATATTAGTGTGTATATATATATATATATATTAGTGTTGTGTGTATATATATATATATTAGGGTGTGTGTGTATATATATATATATATATTAGTGTGTATATATATATATTAGTGTTGTGTGTATATATATATATATATTAGGGTGTGTGTGTATATATATATATATATTAGTGTGTGTGTGTGTATATATATATTAGTGTGTGTGTGTGTATATATATATTAGTGTGTGTGTGTGTATATATATATTAGTGTGTATATATATATATATTAGTGTTGTGTGTATATATATATATATTAGGGTGTGTGTGTATATATATATATATATATATATTAGTGTGTATATATATATATATTAGTGTTGTGTGTATATATATATATATATTAGGGTGTGTGTGTATATATATATATATATTAGTGTGTGTGTGTGTATATATATATTAGTGTGTGTGTGTATATATATTAGTGTTGTGTATATATTAGTGTGTGTGTGTATATATATATATATATTAGTGTGTGTGTGTGTATATATATATTAGTGTGTGTGTGTATATATATTAGTGTTGTGTATATATTAGTGTGTGTGTGTATATATATATATATATATATATTAGTGTGTGTGTGTGTATATATATTAGTGTGTGTGTGTGTGTGTATATATATTAGTGTGTGTGTGTATATATATTAGTGTTGTGTATATATTAGTGTTGTATATATATATATATATTTGTGTGTGTGGTGGGGGATGCTGAAGAGGACGCTCCGGAGCCCTGAGGACAGGTAAGTGATCGTCAGCGGAGCACACAGGGCACTGTAAATGTCTATCCGGTGGTGGCTGAAGCAGTCTGCGCTGCAGGATAGACGTTTAGGCAATAAAAAAGCATTGTATGTTGAAATGATTGTATGTCGGGGGGGGGTCACTGTACATGTAGGGTCCTCTGTACATCCTCCTGTCACTGCCCTCCCATCTTCACTCTGGCGCAGTCATCTCCCTGTATTGTCTATCTCCTTCCGCCCCCTGCTGGTGAGGAGCAGTAATGACACCAGAGGCCTCCTTGCGGTACACCGCCCGGCACATCCTGTCTCCCGGATTTCGGACACCCTTGCGGCGCTTTCACACGTTTATGGCGGATATTTTGGGCCGTTTATTAATCAGATCTGTGACTCATGGATCCTGTGGGATCGGAGAGGAAATCTGTACAAACCAACAGGACGTCGCCCAGATGTCAGCGCGGGGCGTGAGAAGAAAGTCCAGACCTATTAACCCTTTGTGTCCATCCAGGGCTCGGACGTGATCCTCAGACATGATGGCGGTCACATTTTAATGATGTTCCTCTATAAGACCATCTATTCCGTGCTGTGAGTTACATATTGGAAAAAGACAAAAGCCGTCAAGCCCAACCTGTGACCGTACTGTGTTGATCCATAGAAAGGAACTGCTCTTACAGGAAATACTCCCCTGTGATGGTGACAGGTCTATAGTCTCACTGCTCTTGCCGTAAAGAATCCCTGTCTATGATGGTGAGAGGTCTATAGTCTCACTGCTCTTACTGTAAAGAATCCCTGTCTGTAAAGGGGAGAGGTGTAAAGTCTCACTGCTCTTACTGTAGAGAATCCCAGTCTGTAAAGGTGAGATGTCTATAGTCTAACTGCTCTTACTGTAGAGAATCCCTGTCTGTAAAGGTGAGAGGTCTATAGTCTCACTGCTCTTACTGTAAAGAATCCCTGTCTGTGATGGTGAGAGGTCAATAGTCACACTACTATAACTGTAAAGAATCCCTGTCTATGATGGTGAGAGGTCAATAGTCACACTACTATTACTGTAAAGAATCCCTGTCTGTGATGGTGAGAGGTCTATAGTCTAACTGCTCTTACTGTAAAGAATCCCTGTCTGTAAAGGGGAGAGGTGTAAAGTCTCACTGCTCTTACTGTAGAGAATCCCTGTCTGTAAAGGTGAGAGGTCTATAGTCTCACTGCTCTTACTGTAAAGAATCCCTGTCTATGATAGTGAGAGGTCTATAGTCTCACTGCTCTTACTGTAAAGAATCCCTGTCTGTGATGGTGAGAGGTCAATAGTCACACTACTATAACTGTAAAGAATCCCTGTCTATGATGGTGAGAGGTCAATAGTCACACTACTATTACTGTAAAGAATCCCTGTCTGTGATGGTGAGAGGTCTATAGTCTAACTGCTCTTACTGCAAAGAATCCCTGTCTATGATAGTGAGAGGTCTATAGTCTCACTGCTTTCACTGTAAAGAATCCCTGTCTGTGATGGTGAGAGGTCTATAGTTTCACTGCTCTTACTGTAAAGAATCCCGGTCTATAATGGTGAGAGGTCTATATTCTCACTGTTCTTACTGTATGGAATCCCTGTCTGTGATGGTGAGAGGTGTATAGTCTCACTGCTCTTACTGTAAAGAATCCCTGTCTGTGATGGTGAGAGGTCTATAGTATCACTGCTCTTACTGTAGATAATCCCTGTCTAAGATGGTGAGAGGTCTATAGTATCACTGCTCTTACTGTAAATAATCCCTTTCTGTGATGGTGAGAGGTCTATAGTCTCACTGCTCTTACTGTAAAGAATCCCTGTCTGTGATGGTGAGAGGTCTATAGTATCACTGCTCTTACTGTAAATAATCCCTTTCTGTGATGGTGAGAGGTCTATAGTCTCACTGCTCTTACTGTAGAGAATCCCGATCTGTAAAGGTGATAGGTCTATAGTATCACTGCTCTTACTGTAAATAATCCCTTTCTGTGATGGTGAGAGGTCTATAGTCTCACTGCTCTTACTGTAGATAATCCCTGTCTGTGATGGTGAGAGGTCTATAGTCTCACTGCTCTTACTGTAGATAATCCCTGTCTGTGATGGTGAGAGGTCTATAGTCTCACTGCTCTTACTGTAAATAATCCCTGTCTAAGATGGTGAGAGGTCTATAGTATCACTGCTCTTACTGTAGATAATCCCTGTCTGTGATGGTGAGAGGTCTATAGTATCACTGCTCTTACTGTAAATAATCCCTTTCTGTGATGGTGAGAGGTCTATAGTCTCACTGCTCTTACTGTAAAGAATCCCTGTCTGTGATGGTGAGAGGTCTATAGTATCACTGCTCTTACTGTAAATAATCCCTTTCTGTGATGGTGAGAGGTCTATAGTCTCACTGCTCTTACTGTAGAGAATCCCGATCTGTAAAGGTGATAGGTCTATAGTATCACTGCTCTTACTGTAAATAATCCCTTTCTGTGATGGTGAGAGGTCTATAGTCTCACTGCTCTTACTGTAGATAATCCCTGTCTGTGATGGTGAGAGGTCTATAGTCTCACTGCTCTTACTGTAGATAATCCCTGTCTGTGATGGTGAGAGGTCTATAGTCTCACTGCTCTTACTGTAAATAATCCCTGTCTAAGATGGTGAGAGGTCTATAGTATCACTGCTCTTACTGTAGATAATCCCTGTCTGTGATGGTGAGAGGTCTATAGTATCACTGCTCTTACTGTAGATAATCCCTGTCTGTGATGGTGAGAGGTCTATAGTATCACTGCTCTTACTGTAAAGAATCCCTGTCTGTGATGGTGAGAGGTCTATAGTCTCACTGCTCTTACTGTAGATAATCCCTGTCTGTGATGGTGAGAGGTCTATAGTATCACTGCTCTTACTGTAGATAATCCCTGTCTGTGATGGTGAGAGGTCTATAGTATCACTGCTCTTACTGTAGATAATCCCTGTCTGTGATGGTGAGAGGTCTATAGTATCACTGCTCTTACTGTAGATAATCCCTGTCTGTGATGGTGAGAGGTCTATAGTCTCACTGCTCTTACTGTAAATAATCCCTGTCTAAGATGGTGAGAGGTCTATAGTATCACTGCTCTTACTGTAGATAATCCCTGTCTGTGATGGTGAGAGGTCTATAGTATCACTGCTCTTACTGTAGATAATCCCTGTCTGTGATGGTGAGAGGTCTATAGTCTCACTGCTCTTACTGTAGATAATCCCTGTCTGTGATGGTGAGAGGTCTATAGTCTCACTGCTCTTACTGTAGATAATCCCTGTCTGTGATGGTGAGAGGTCTATAGTATCACTGCTCTTACTGTAAAGAATCCCTGTCTGTGATGGTGAGAGGTCTATAGTCTCACTGCTCTTACTGTAGATAATCCCTGTCTGTGATGGTGAGAGGTCTATAGTCTCACTGCTCTTACTGTAGATAATCCCTGTCTGTGATGGTGAGAGGTCTATAGTATCACTGCTCTTACTGTAGAGAATCCCTGTCTATGATGGTGTTTATGTTCTCCTTTGCTCTGGTGAAGAGAGATCTGCGTTGTGATTGGCCGCTATAAACAGAATGCTGCAGCGCACACTGGTGAATCCTGGTTTACATGGGACTGCGCCTCACCGCTCTGATCCCACGTTATTCCTCACATTTTCCCTTCTATCGGGCAAAGAAATGAGATGAGATGAGGAGTCCCAGCCGCACATTCCCCGGCATCACATGACACCCGAAATAATACCGCCACCCGTCTGAGTCACCGCGGCGAGGATGGTAACACGACCCCCAACATACGTCACCTTATATAGAACCAGAATGTCCTGGTGTAATAATCTGCAGGATATATAACGAGGAAGAGAGGATGGAGCAATGTTCTGCAGATCTGTATAGAGGTCAGAGGTGTAATAATCTGCAGGATATATCACTATGTATCAGGAGAGGACAGAGCGATGTTCTGCAGATCTGTAGAGAGGTCAGAGGTGTAATAATCTGCAGGATATATCACTATGTATCAGGAGGAGAGGACAGAGCGATGTTCTGCAGATCTGTAGAGAGGTCAGAGGTGTAATAATCTGCAGGATATATCACTATGTATCAGGAGGAGGAGAGGACAGAGCGATGTTCTGCAGATCTGTATAGAGGTCAGAGGTGTAATAATCTGCAGGATATATCACTATGTATCAGGAGGAGGAGAGGACAGAGCGATGTTCTGCAGATCTATAGAGAGGTGTAATAATCTGCAGGATATATCACTATGTATCAGGAGGAGAGGACAGAGCGATGTTCTGCAGATCTGTAGAGAGGTGTAATAATCTGCAGGATATATCACTATGTATCAGGAGGAGAGGACAGAGCGATGTTCTGCAGATCTGTAGAGAGGTCAGAGGTGTAATAATCTGCAGGATATATCACTGTGTATCAGGAGGAGAGGACAGAGCGATGTTCTGCAGATCTGTAGAGAGGTCAGAGGTGTAATAATCTGCAGGATATATCACTATGTATCAGGAGGAGGAGAGGACAGAGCGATGTTCTGCAGATCTGTAGAGAGGTCAGAGGAGTAATAATCTGCAGGATATATCACTATGTATCAGGAGGAGAGGACAGAGCGATGTTCTGCAGATCTGTAGAGAGGTCAGAGGTGTAATAATCTGCAGGATATATCACTGTGTATCAGGAGGAGAGGACAGAGCGATGTTCTGCAGATCTGTAGAGAGGTCAGAGGTGTAATAATCTGCAGGATATATCACTATGTATCAGGAGGAGGAGAGGACAGAGCGATGTTCTGCAGATCTGTAGAGAGGTCAGAGGAGTAATAATCTGCAGGATATATCACTATGTATCAGGAGGAGAGGACAGAGCGATGTTCTGCAGATCTGTAGAGAGGTGTAATAATCTGCAGGATATATCACTATGTATCAGGAGGAGGAGAGGACAGAGCGATGTTCTGCAGATCTGTAGAGAGGTCAGAGGTGTAATAATCTGCAGGATATATCACTATGTATCAGGAGGAGAGGACAGAGCGATGTTCTGCAGATCTGTAGAGAGGTCAGAGGTGTAATAATCTGCAGGATATATCACTGTGTATCAGGAGGAGAGGACAGAGCGATGTTCTGCAGATCTGTAGAGAGGTCAGAGGTGTAATAATCTGCAGGATATATCACTATGTATCAGGAGGAGGAGAGGACAGAGCGATGTTCTGCAGATCTGTAGAGAGGTCAGAGGAGTAATAATCTGCAGGATATATCACTATGTATCAGGAGGAGAGGACAGAGCGATGTTCTGCAGATCTGTAGAGAGGTGTAATAATCTGCAGAATATATCACTGTGTATCAGGAGGAGGAGAGGACAGAGCGATGTTCTGCAGATCTGTAGAGAGGTCAGAGGTGTAATAATCTGCAGGATATATCACTGTGTATCAGGAGGAGGAGAGGACAGAGCGATGTTCTGCAGATCTGTAGAGAGGTGTAATAATCTGCAGGATATATCACTATGTATCAGGAGGAGAGGACAGAGCGATGTTCTGCAGATCTATAGAGAGGTGTAATAATCTGCAGGATATATCACTATGTATCAGGAGGAGAGGACAGAGCGATGTTCTGCAGATCTGTAGAGAGGTGTAATAATCTGCAGGATATATCACTATGTATCAGAAGGAGAGGACAGAGCGATGTTCTGCAGATCTGTAGAGAGGTCAGAGGTGTAATAATCTGCAGGATATATCACTATGTATCAGGAGGAGGAGAGGACAGAGTGATGTTCTGCAGATCTGTAGAGAGGTCAGAGGTGTAATAATCTGCAGGATATATCACTATGTAACAGGAGGAGAGGACAGAGCGATGTTCTGCAGATCTGTAGAGAGGTGTAATAATCTGCAGGATATATCACTATGTATCAGAAGGAGAGGACAGAGCGATGTTCTGCAGATCTGTAGAGAGGTCAGAGGGATCTCACATATTGGGGTCCCTCTCCCTTTCACCCTTTGACCCTCCTCTCCCTGTCAGGTTTTTGGGGTCCCTCTCCCTATCAGGTTTTTGGGGTCCCTCTTCCAGTCAGGTTTTTGGGGTCTCTCTCCCTGTCAGGTTTTTGGGGGTCCCTCTCCCTGTCTGGTTTTTGGGGTCCCTCTCCCTGTCTGGTTTTTGGGGTCCCTCTCCCTGTCTGGTTTTTGGGGTCCCTCTCCCTGTCTGGTTTTTGGGGTCCCTCTCCCTGACAGGTTTTTGGGGTCCATCTTCCAGTCAGGTTTTTGGGGTCCCTCTCCCTGTCTGGTTTTTGGGGTCCCTCTCCCTGTCAGGTTTTTGAGGTCCCTCTCCCTGACAGGTTTTTGGGGTCCCTCTCCCTGTCTGGTTTTTGGGGTCCCTTTCCCTGTCTGGTTTTTGGGGTCCCTCTCCCTGACAGGTTTTTGGGGTCCCTCTCCCTGACAGGTTTTTGGGGTCCCTCTCCCTGACAGGTTTTTGGGGTCCCTCTCCCTGACAGGTTTTTGGGGTCCCTCTCCCTGACAGGTTTTTGGGGTCCCTCTCCCTGACAGGTTTTTGGGGTCCCTCTCCCTGTCTGGTTTTTGGGGTCCCTCTCCCTGTCAGGTTTTTGAGGTCCCTCTCCCTGACAGGTTTTTGGGGTCCATCTTCCAGTCAGGTTTTTGGGGTCCCTCTCCCTGTCAGGTTTTTGGGGTCCCTCTCCCTGTCTGGTTTTTGGGGTCCCTCTCCCTGTCTGGTTTTTGGGGTCCCTCTCCCTGACAGGTTTTTGGGGTCCCTCTCCCTGACAGGTTTTTGGGGTCCCTCTCCCTGACAGGTTTTTGGGGTCCATCTTCCAGTCAGGTTTTTGGGGTCCATCTTCCAGTCAGGTTTTTGGGGTCCCTCTTCCAGTCAGGTTTTTGGGGTCCCTCTTCCAGTCAGGTTTTTGGGGTCCCTCTCCCTGTCTGGTTTTTGGGGTCCCTCTTCCAGTCAGGTTTTTGGGGTCCCTCTTCCAGTCAGGTTTTTGGGGTCCCTCTCCCTGTCAGGTTTTTGGGGTCCCTCTTCCTCAATCTCTTTCTGTGGATCCAGGGATAATTAGGGCTCTGCTGCCATCTGGAGGCCACGAGGAAGAACAGCAGAAACATTTATTACAAGAGATGACTGTACGGGTGATGGGTCATGTGATCCCTACAAATCAGTTATTACTTATATAAAGTGCTGATTGAGGACTCTGAAGACGTCTTCTGCTGATTCACCATCTGAGGTCCCTGAGGACACTGTAGGAGGTGATACAGGACACTACAGGAGGTGATACAGGACACTATAGGAGGTGATACAGGACACTACAGGAGGTGATACAGGACACTGTAGGAGGTGATACAGGACACTATAGGAGGTGATACAGGACACTACAGGAGGTGATACAGGACACTATAGGAGGTGATACAGGACACTGTAGGAGGTGATACAGGACACTACAGGAGGTGGTACAGGACACTATAGGAGGTGATACAGGACACTACAGGAGGTGATACAGGACACTATAGGAGGTGATACAGGACACTATAGGAGGTGATACAGGACACTACAGGAGGTGGTACAGGACACTATAGGAGGTGGTACAGGACACTATAGGAGGTGATACAGGACACTGTAGGAGGTGATACAGGACACTGTAGGAGGTGATACAGGACACTACAGGAGGTGGTACAGGACACTATAGGAGGTGATACAGGACACTACAGGAGGTGATACAGGACACTACAGGAGGTGATACAGGACACTACAGGAGGTGGTACAGGACACTATAGGAGGTGATACAGGACACTATAGGAGGTGATACAGGACACTACAGGAGGTGATACAGGACACTATAGGAGGTGATACAGGACACTATAGGAGGTGATACAGGACACTATAGGAGGTGATACAGGACACTATAGGAGGTGATACAGGACACTATAGGAGGTGATACAGGACACTACAGGAGGTGGTACAGGACACTATAGGAGGTGGTACAGGACACTATAGGAGGTGATACAGGACACTGTAGGAGGTGATACAGGACACTATAGGGGGTGGTACAGGACACTATAGGGGGTGGTACAGGACACTATAGGAGGTGATACAGGACACTGTAGGAGGTGATACAGGACACTACAGGAGGTGGTACAGGACACTATAGGAGGTGATACAGGACACTACAGGAGGTGATACAGGACACTACAGGAGGTGATACAGGACACTACAGGAGGTGGTACAGGACACTATAGGAGGTGATACAGGACACTATAGGAGGTGATACAGGACACTACAGGAGGTGATACAGGACACTATAGGAGGTGATACAGGACACTATAGGAGGTGATACAGGACACTATAGGAGGTGGTACAGGACACTATAGGAGGTGATACAGGACACTATAGGAGGTGATACAGGACACTACAGGAGGTGATACAGGACACTATAGGAGGTGATACAGGACACTATAGGGGGTGGTACAGGACACTATAGGAGGTGATACAGGACACTATAGGGGGTGGTACAGGACACTATAGGAGGTGATACAGGACACTATAGGAGGTGATACAGGACACTATAGGAGGTGATACAGGACACTACAGGAGGTGATACAGGACACTACAGGAGGTGGTACAGGACACTATAGGAGGAGATACAGGACACTATAGGAGGTGATACAGGACACTATAGGAGGTGATACAGGACACTATAGGAGGTGATACAGGACACTACAGGAGGTGATACAGGACACTATAGGAGGTGATACAGGACACTATAGGAGGTGATACAGGACACTATAGGAGGTGATACAGGACACTACAGGAGGTGATACAGGACACTATAGGAGGTGGTACAGGACACTACAGGAGGTGGTACAGGACACTATAGGAGGTGATACAGGACACTATAGGGGGTGGTACAGGACACTATAGGAGGTGATACAGGACACTATAGGAGGTGATACAGGACACTATAGGAGGTGATACAGGACACTACAGGAGGTGGTACAGGACACTACAGGAGGTGGTACAGGACACTACAGGAGGTGGTACAGGACACTACAGGAGGTGGTACAGGACACTACAGGAGGTGATACAGGACACTACAGGAGGTGATACAGGACACTACAGGGGGTGATACAGGACACTACAGGGGGTGATACAGGACACTACAGGAGGTGGTACAGGACACTACAGGGGGTGGTACAGGACACTACAGGAGGTGATACCGGACACTATAGGAGGTGGTACAGGACACTACAGGAGGTGATACAGGACACTATAGGAGGTGATACCGGACACTATAGGAGGTGATACAGGACACTACAGGAGGTGGTACAGGACACTACAGGAGGTGGTACAGGACACTATAGGAGGTGATACAGGACACTATAGGAGGTGATACAGGACACTACAGGAGGTGATACAGGACACTATAGGAGGTGGTACAGGACACTACAGGAGGTGGTACAGGACACTACAGGAGGTGATACAGGACACTACAGGAGGTGGTACAGGACACTATAGGAGGTGGTACAGGACACTATAGGGGGTGGTACAGGACACTATAGGAGGTCATACAGGACACTATAGGAGGTCGTACAGGACACTATAGGAGGTCGTACAGGACACTACAGGAGGTGGTACAGGACACTATAGGGGGTGGTACAGGACACTATAGGGGGTGGTACAGGACACTACAGGAGGTGGTACAGGACACTAAAGGAGGTGGTACAGGACACTATATTAGGTGGTACAGGACACTACAGGAGGTGGTACAGGACACTATAGGAGGTGGTACAGGACACTATAGGAGGTGGTACAGGACACTATAGGGGGTGGTACAGGACACTATAGGAGGTGATACAGGACACTATAGGAGGTGGTACAGGACACTATAGGGGGTGGTACAGGACACTATATTAGGTGGTACAGGACACTATAGGAGGTGGTACAGGACACTATAGGAGGTGGTACAGGACACTACAGGAGGTGGTACAGGACACTATAGGAGGTGATACAGGACACTACAGGAGGTGATACAGGACACTATAGGAGGTGGTACAGGACACTACAGGAGGTGGTACAGGACACTACAGGAGGTGGTACAGGACACTACAGGAGGTGGTACAGGACACTACAGGAGGTGGTACAGGACACTACAGGAGGTGATACAGGACACTACAGGAGGTGATACAGGACACTACAGGAGGTGATACAGGACACTATAGGAGGTGATACAGGACACTACAGGAGGTGGTACAGGACACTATAGGAGGTGATACAGGACACTATAGGAGGTGATACAGGACACTATAGGAGGTGGTACAGGACACTATAGGAGGTGGTACAGGACACTATAGGAGGTGGTACAGGACACTATAGGAGGTGGTACAGGACACTATAGGAGGTGGTACAGGACACTATAGGAGGGGGTACAGGACACTATAGGAGGGGGTACAGGACACTATAGGAGGGGGTACAGGACACTATAGGAGGGGGTACAGGACACTATAGGAGGGGGTACAGGACACTATAGGAGGTGGTACAGGACACTGTAGGAGGTGGTACAGGACACTGTAGGAGGTGGTACAGGACACTGTAGGAGGTGGTACAGGACACTGTAGGAGGTGGTACAGGACACTGTAGGAGGTGGTACAGGACACTGTAGGAGGTGGTACAGGACACTGTAGGAGGTGATACAGGACACTATAGGAGGTGGTACAGGACACTATAGGAGGTGGTACAGGACACTATAGGAGGTGGTACAGGACACTATAGGAGGTGGTACAGGACACTATAGGAGGTGGTACAGGACACTATAGGAGGTGGTACAGGACACTATAGGGGGTGATACAGGACACTATAGGAGGTGGTACAGGACACTACAGGAGGTGGTACAGGACACTACAGGAGGTGGTACAGGACACTACAGGGGGTGATACAGGACACTACAGGGGGTGATACAGGACACTACAGGGGGTGATACAGGACACTATAGGGGGTGATACAGGACACTATAGGGGGTGATACAGGACACTATAGGAGGTGATACAGGACACTATAGGAGGTGGTACAGGACACTACAGGAGGTGGTACAGGACACTACAGGAGGTGGTACAGGACACTACAGGAGGTGGTACAGGACACTACAGGAGGTGATACAGGACACTACAGGAGGTGGTACAGGACACTATAGGAGGTGGTACAGGACACTACAGGAGGTGGTACAGGACACTATAGGAGGTGATACAGGACACTACAGGAGGTGGTACAGGACACTATAGGAGGTGGTACAGGACACTATAGGAGGTGATACAGGACACTACAGGAGGTGGTACAGGACACTATAGGAGGTGATACAGGACACTATAGGAGGTGATACAGGACACTATAGGAGGTGGTACAGGACACTATAGGAGGTGGTACAGGACACTATAGGAGGTGGTACAGGACACTATAGGAGGTGGTACAGGACACTACAGGAGGTGGTACCGGACACTATAGGAGGTGGTACAGGACACTATAGGAGGTGGTACAGGACACTATAGGAGGTGGTACCGGACACTACAGGAGGTGGTACCGGACACTATAGGAGGTGGTACAGGACACTATAGGAGGTGGTACAGGACACTATAGGAGGTGGTACAGGACACTATAGGAGGTGGTACAGGACACTACAGGAGGTGGTACGGGACACTACAGGAGGTGATGCGGGACACTACAGGAGGTGATGCGGGACACTACAGGAGGTGATGCAGGACACTATAGGAGGTGATGCAGGACACTATAGGAGGTCGTACAGGACACTATAGGAGGTCGTACAGGACACTACAGGAGGTGGTACAGGACACTATAGGAGGTGGTACAGGACACTATAGGGGGTGGTACAGGACACTACAGGAGGTGATACAGGACACTATAGGAGGTGATACAGGACACTATAGGAGGTGGTACAGGACACTATAGGAGGTGATACAGGACACTATAGGAGGTGGTACAGGACACTATATTAGGTGGTACAGGACACTACAGGAGGTGATACAGGACACTACAGGAGGTGATACAGGACACTATAGGAGGTGGTACAGGACACTATAGGGGGTGGTACAGGACACTATAGGAGGTGGTACAGGACACTATAGGGGGTGGTACAGGACACTATAGGGGGTGGTACAGGACACTATAGGAGGTGATACAGGACACTATAGGAGGTGATACAGGACACTATAGGAGGTGGTACAGGACACTATAGGAGGTGATACAGGACACTATAGGGGGTGGTACAGGACACTATAGGGGGTGGTACAGGACACTATAGGGGGTGGTACAGGACACTACAGGAGGTGGTACAGGACACTATATTAGGTGGTACAGGACACTATAGGAGGTGGTACAGGACACTATAGGAGGTGGTACAGGACACTACAGGAGGTGGTACAGGACACTATAGGAGGTGATACAGGACACTACAGGAGGTGGTACAGGACACTACAGGAGGTGATACAGGACACTATAGGAGGTGATACAGGACACTATAGGAGGTGGTACAGGACACTACAGGAGGTGATACAGGACACTATAGGAGGTGATACAGGACACTATAGGAGGTGATACAGGACACTATAGGAGGTGGTACAGGACACTATAGGAGGTGATACAGGACACTACAGGAGGTGGTACAGGACACTATAGGAGGTGGTACAGGACACTATAGGAGGTGATACAGGACACTATAGGAGGTGATACAGGACACTATAGGAGGTGATACAGGACACTATAGGAGGTGATACAGGACACTATAGGAGGTGATACAGGACACTACAGGAGGTGGTACAGGACACTACAGGAGGTGGTACAGGACACTACAGGAGGTGGTACAGGACACTACAGGAGATGGTACAGGACACTATAGGAGGTGATACAGGACACTACAGGAGGTGATACAGGACACTATAGGAGGTGGTACAGGACACTATAGGAGGTGATACAGGACACTACAGGAGGTGGTACAGGACACTACAGGAGGTGGTACAGGACACTACAGGAGGTGGTACAGGACACTACAGGAGGTGGTACAGGACACTATAGGAGGTGATACAGGACACTATAGGAGGTGATACCGGACACTATAGGAGGTGATACAGGACACTATAGGGGGTGGTACAGGACACTATAGGGGGTGATACAGGACACTATAGGAGGTGATACAGGACACTATAGGAGGTGATACAGGACACTATAGGAGGTGATACAGGACACTACAGGAGGTGGTACAGGACACTACAGGAGGTGGTACAGGACACTACAGGAGGTGGTACAGGACACTATAGGAGGTGATACAGGACACTATAGGAGGTGGTACAGGACACTATAGGAGGTGGTACAGGACACTATAGGAGGTGATACAGGACACTATAGGAGGTGATACAGGACACTATAGGAGGTGATACAGGACACTACAGGGGGTGATACAGGACACTATAGGGGGTGATACAGGACACTATAGGGGGTGATACAGGACACTATAGGGGGTGGTACAGGACACTATAGGGGGTGGTACAGGACACTACAGGAGGTGGTACAGGACACTACAGGGGGTGGTACAGGACACTACAGGAGGTGATACAGGACACTATAGGAGGTGATACAGGACACTATAGGAGGTGATACAGGACACTATAGGAGGTGATACAGGACACTACAGGAGGTGATACAGGACACTATAGGAGGTGATACCGGACACTATAGGAGGTGATACAGGACACTATAGGAGGTGATACAGGACACTATAGGAGGTGATACAGGACACTACAGGAGGTGATACAGGACACTACAGGAGGTGATACAGGACACTATAGGAGGTGGTACAGGACACTACAGGAGGTGGTACAGGACACTACAGGAGGTGATACAGGACACTACAGGAGGTGGTACAGGACACTATAGGAGGTGGTACAGGACACTATAGGGGGTGGTACAGGACACTACAGGAGGTGATACAGGACACTATAGGAGGTCGTACAGGACACTATAGGAGGTCGTACAGGACACTACAGGAGGTGGTACAGGACACTATAGGAGGTGGTACAGGACACTATAGGGGGTGGTACAGGACACTACAGGAGGTGGAACAGGACACTATAGGAGGTGGTACAGGACACTATATTAGGTGGTACAGGACACTATAGGAGGTGGTACAGGACACTACAGGAGGTGGTACAGGACACTATAGGAGGTGGTACAGGACACTATAGGAGGTGATACAGGACACTACAGGAGGTGATACAGGACACTATAGGAGGTGATACAGGACACTATAGGAGGTGATACAGGACACTACAGGAGGTGATACAGGACACTACAGGAGGTGGTACAGGACACTACAGGAGGTGGTACAGGACACTATAGGAGGTGATACCGGACACTATAGGAGGTGGTACAGGACACTATAGGAGGTGGTACAGGACACTACAGGAGGTGATACAGGACACTACAGGAGGTGATACAGGACACTACAGGAGGTGGTACAGGACACTACAGGAGGTGATACAGGACACTACAGGAGGTGGTACAGGACACTACAGGAGGTGGTACAGGACACTATAGGAGGTGATACAGGACACTATAGGAGGTGATACAGGACACTATAGGAGGTGATACAGGACACTATAGGAGGTGATACAGGACACTATAGGAGGTGGTACAGGACACTACAGGAGGTGGTACAGGACACTATAGGAGGTGATACCGGACACTATAGGAGGTGGTACAGGACACTATAGGAGGTGGTACAGGACACTATAGGAGGTGGTACAGGACACTATAGGAGGTGATACAGGACACTACAGGAGGTGGTACAGGACACTACAGGAGGTGATACAGGACACTATAGGAGGTGATACAGGACACTATAGGAGGTGATACAGGACACTATAGGAGGTGATACAGGACACTATAGGAGGTGGTACAGGACACTATAGGAGGTGATACCGGACACTATAGGAGGTGGTACAGGACACTATAGGAGGTGGTACAGGACACTATAGGAGGTGGTACAGGACACTATAGGAGGTGGTACAGGACACTATAGGAGGTGGTACAGGACACTACAGGAGGTGGTACAGGACACTACAGGAGGTGATACAGGACACTATAGGAGGTGGTACAGGACACTATAGGAGGTGGTACAGGACACTATAGGAGGTGGTACAGGACACTATAGGAGGTGGTACAGGACACTATAGGAGGTGGTACAGGACACTATAGGGGGTGGTACAGGACACTATAGGGGGTGGTACAGGACACTATAGGAGGTGGTACAGGACACTATAGGAGGTGATACAGGACACTATAGGAGGTGGTACAGGACACTATAGGAGGTGATACAGGACACTATAGGAGGTGGTACAGGACACTATAGGAGGTGGTACAGGACACTATAGGAGGTGGTACAGGACACTATAGGGGGTGGTACAGGACACTATAGGAGGTGGTACAGGACACTATAGGAGGTGATACAGGACACTATAGGAGGTGGTACAGGACACTATAGGAGGTGATACAGGACACTACAGGAGGTGGTACAGGACACTATAGGAGGTGGTACAGGACACTATAGGGGGTGATACAGGACACTATAGGAGGTGGTACAGGACACTATAGGAGGTGGTACAGGACTCTGCACTTCTCCTGGCTGCCATATACATTCCATATAAGATCCAGACTACAGACTGCCGGTGTGGGAGTGTCTGAAGGTCCTGGCCATAAAGTCGCTCCCATACTCCAATCCACAGGGGGGTGCGGACTGCAGGGAGCAGCAGAGAGGAGTTTGTCTGATCATCCGGTGTGTTACACTTGGACACTGCACCATAATCCTTGGGGACTAAAGCGTAAGGTTTTGGTGAGGATTTGAGCGGTTTATGTTGTATTTATATACTGAGGTGACACGTTTACGTTTTTCTTTATGTCGCGGAATACTTTTCTGTATGTGACTTCAGGTGATAAACCTGAGACAACTGAACTTTGACCCCAGTCTGTTTGTGACTATGGGGGAGATATATCAGGACCTGTGGAGAGACAAAGTTGCCCAGTTTCCCATTGCAACCAATCAGATGGCTTCTTTAATTTTTCAGAGACCTTTTTATTAATGTAAGAAGCGATCTGATTGGTTACATAGTAACATAGTTTATGAGGTTGATAAAAGATCAGAGTCCCTCAAGTTCTACCTATATCCCTAATGAGTCCCTACTGATCCAGAGGAGGTAAAAACTCCTTCCCGACTCCAAATATCAGAATAAATCCCTGGATCAACGTTCTGTCCCTATAAATCTAATATACATAACCAGCGATGTTATTATTCTCCAAAAATGTATTAAGATCCCTTTTAAAATCTTTTACAGAGTTCACCATGACACCTCCTCCGGGAGAGAATTCCACAGTCTCACTGCTCTTACAGTAAAAAACCCCGTCTGTGCTGGTGTAGAAACCTTCTTTTTTCTGGCTACTGATAATCTTTCTGGGTACTGTAGTCCTCCCATTCCCCGTATTACTCTGGTTGCCCATCTTTGAACCCTCTCCAGCTCCACTATATCTTTCTTGTACACTGGTGCCCAGTACTGTACACAGTATTCTATGTGTGGTCTGACCAGTACTGTACACAGTATTCCATGTGTGGTCTGACCAGTACTGTACACAGTATTCCATGTGTGGTCTGACCAGTACTGTACACAGTATTCTATGTGTGGTCTGACCAGTACTGTACGCAGTATTCATGTGTGGTCTGACCAGTACTGTATACAGTATTCCATGTGTGGTCTGACCAGTACTGTACACAGTATTCCATGTGTGGTCTGACCAGTACTGTACACAGTATTCTATGTGTGGTCTGACCAGTACTGTACACAGTATTCTATGTGTGGTCTGACCAGTACTGTACACAGTATTCTATGTGTGGTCTGACCAGTACTGTACACAGTATTCTATATGTGGTCGGACCAGAACTGTACACAGTATTCTATGTGTGGTCTGACCAGTACTGTACACAGTATTCTATGTGTGGTCTGACCAGTACTGTACACAGTATTCCATGTGTGGTCTGACCAGTACTGTACACAGTATTCCATGTGTGGTCTGACCAGTACTGTACACAGTATTCCATGTGTGGTCGGACCAGAACTGTACACAGTATTCTATGTGCGGTCTGACCAGTACTGTACACAGTATTTTATGTGCGGTCTGACCAGTACTGTACACAGTATTTTATGTGTGGTCTGACCAGTACTGTACACAGTATTTTGTGTGGTCTGACCAGTACTGTACACAGTATTCCATGTGTGGTCTGACCAGTACTGTCTACAGTATTCCATGTGTGGTCTGACCAGTACTGTCTACAGTATTCCATGTGTGGTCTGACCAGTACTGTACACAGTATTCCATGTGTGGTCTGACCAGTACTGTGCACAGTATTCTATGTGTGGTCTGACCAGTACTGTACACAGTATTCCATGTGCGGTCTGACCAGTACTGTACACAGTATTCCATGTGTGGTCTGACCAGTACTGTACACAGTATTCTATGTGTGGTCTGACCAGTACTGTACACAGTATTCCATGTGTGGTCTGACCAGTACTGTACACAGTATTCCATGTGTGGTCTGACCAGTACTGTGCACAGTATTCTATGTGTGGTCTGACCAGTACTGTACACAGTATTCCATGTGTGGTCTGACCAGTACTGTACACAGTATTCCATGTGTGGTCTGACCAGTACTGTACACAGTATTCTATGTGTGGTCTGACCAGTACTGTACACAGTATTCCATGTGTGGTCTGACCAGTACTATACACAGTATTCTATGTGTGGTCTGACCAGTACTGTACACAGTATTCTATGTGTGGTCTGACCAGTACTGTACACAGTATTCCATGTGTGGTCTGACCAGTACTGTACACAGTATTCTATGTGTGGTCTGACCAGTACTATACACAGTATTCTATATGTGGTCTGACCAGTACTGTACACAGTATTCTATGTGTGGTCTGACCAGTACTGTACACAGTATTCTATGTGTGGTCTGACCAGTACTATACACAGTATTCTATGTGTGGTCTGACTAGTGATTTGTACAGCGGTAGAATTATTTCCTTGTCGGGGGCATCTATGCCCCTATTGATGCCCCCCATGATATTATTTGCCTTGGCAGCAGCTGCCTGACACTGGTCACTACAGCTAAATTTACTATTAACTAAGACTCCCAAGTCCTTTTCCATGTCAGTTTTCCCAAGTGTTCTCCCATTTAATACATAATCCCAGCCCGGATTTTCCTCCCCATGTGCATTACCTTACATTTATCAGTGCTGAACCTCATCTGCCACTTCTCAGCCCAAACCTCCAACCTATCCAGATCCATTTGTAACAGTGCCCTGTCCTCTATTGTGTTATCTACTTTACACTGCACAGTCCTCTATTGTGTTATCTACTATACACAGTGCACTGTCCTCTATTGTATTATCTACTATACACAGTGCACTGTCCTCTATAGTGTTAACCACTTTACAGAGTTTAGTATCATCTGCAAAGATTGCTACTTTACTATTCAACCCCTCTACAAGGTCATTAATAAATATATTAAATAGAGCAGGACCCAACACCATCCCCTGTGGTCCCCACTAGTAACAGTCACCCAATCAGAATAAGTACCATTAATAACCACCCTCTGTTTCCTATCACTGAACCAGTTACCCACTTACACACATTTTCCCCCAGCCCCATCCTTCTCATTTTATGCACCAATCTTTTAATGATGCACCGTATCAAATGCTTTGCAAAAATTCAGATATGCGACATCCAGCGATTGCCCCTGGTCCAGTCTGGAGCTCACCTCCTCATAAAAGCTGATCAGGTGACAGGACCGATCCCTCATGAATCCATGCTGATATGGAGTCATTTATTTATTTATTTTTATCAAGATATTCCAAAATACCATCTCTTAGGAAACCCTCAAACAATTTACATAAAACGGAGGTTAAACTAACAGGTCTATAATTCCCGGGGTCACCTTTTGACCCCTTTTTAAATATTGGCACCACATTTGCCAATGTGCCTGTCCTGGGGAACAGTCCCTGTTACTATAGAGTCCCTGAATATTAAAAATAGGGGTCTGTCTATTACACTACTTAATTCCTTTAGAACACGGAGGTGAATGCCATCTGGACCTGGAGATTTGTCTATTTAGATTTTTTTGTGCCACTGTACTTCTTCCTGGGTTAGACAGGTGACCTGTACTTCTTCCTGGGTTAGACAGTTGACCTGTACTTCTTCCTGGGTTAGACAGGTGACCTGTACTTCTTCCTGGGTTAGACAGGTGACCTGTACTTCTTTCTGGGTTAGACAGGTGACCTGTACTTCTTCCTGGGTTAGACAGGTGACTTGTACTTCTTCCTGGGTTAGACAGGTGACCTGTACTTCTTCCTGGGTTAGACAGGTGACTTGTACTTCTTCCTGGGTTAGACAGGTGACCTGTACTTCTTCCTGGGTTAGACAGGTGACCTGTACTTCTTCCTGGGTTAGACAGGTGACCTGTACTTCTTCCTGGATTAGACAGGTGACCTGTACCTCTTCCAGAGTTAGACAGGTGACCTGTACTGGGGAGTTTACCTTATCTCGCTGTATTTCACCTGGCATTTTATTTTCCTCGGTGAATACAGTGGAGAAGAATTTGTTTAATATATTTGCTCTTTCCTGATCCCCGTTTATATTTCTTCTTTATCGTTTTTTAAAGGGTCTACACTTTCATTTTTAACCTGTTTGCTATTTATATAGTTAAAGAACTGTCATGATCCGGGCTGGTATGCAGGAAGGCACTGGAGTGGATCCTCTGTGTCAGTGAGGTGATGGTGTGGGCTGTACTAGGGGAATGGAATCTAAGAGGTTACTGGTTTTCACCAGAGCCCGCCGCAAAGCGAGATAGACTTGTTGTGGCAGGCAACCCCCAGGTCATTCCACCCGATAGCGACTCAACCTCACTGACAGCTGAGACAGGCGTTAACTAGGTGCGAGCGTTTCCCTGACGCGGAGGGCGAATAGGACAGTCTTTAAGGAAATGTTCAGTACTGGCACAGTACAGGCACAGATTTCCATTTCTGCGGCAAGTCCTCTCTTCTTGGGTCAGGCGAGACCGGTCCACTAGCATAGCCTCCTCGGCGGGAGGCACAGGGGTAGGTTGCAGAGGACTCTGGAAGAGAGGTGCCAAGCGAGAAAACCGCCTGGTGTGAACAAGATCCTTTTCCTGGCGAAGCTCCTGGCGTCTTTCAGAGAAACGCATGTCTATGCGGGTGGCCAAATGAATGAGTTCAGACAGGGTAGCAGGGATTTCTCGATGATGTGGCTGGATAAACCTTTCTTGAAGGTTGCGCAGAGGGCGTCATTGTTCCAAGGTAGCTCAGAGGCGAGGGTGCGGAACTGGATGGCGTATTCTCCCACTGAAGAGCTCCCTTGGACGAGATTCAGAAGAGCCATCTCGGCAGAGGAAGCCCAGGCTGGCTCCTTGAAGACGCTGCGTACTTCGGAGAAGAAGGACTGGACAGAAGCATTGGGACAGGAATCCCCGGCACAACTTAGAGTCCCCATCAAATTTCTTCGGGAGAGACAAGCGGACTCTAGAGGTAGTTGCAGCAACTCGGAGTGGAGGAGATGCTGGAGCTGGCAGAGGAGATGGTTGACGCTGGGCTGGCAGAAGCTGCTGGAGCATGGCGGTCAACTGCATCAGCTGTTGTCCTTGTTGGACGATCTGCTGGGACTGCTGGGCAACAACGGTAGTGAGATCAGCAAGACTCGGCAGCGGCACCTCAGCGGGATCCATGGCCGGATCTACTGTCAGGATCCGGGCTGGTATGCAGGAAGGGCACTGGAGTGGATGCTCTGTGTCAATGAGATGATGGCATGGGCCGTACCAGGGGAACAGAATCTAAGAGGTTACTGGTTTTCACCAGACCCCGCCGCAAAGCGGGATGGACTTGCTGCGGCAGGTAACCCCCAGGTCATTCCACCCGATAGCGACTCAACCTCACTGACAGCTGAGACAGGCGCGGTACACAGGGACAAGGCAAGAGCAAGGTCAGACATAGCAGAAGGTCAAGGCAGGGGGCAAGGTACCTAGTCAGGGGCAACAGCAAGGGGTCTGGATACACTGGCTAGGGAACACACAGTAACGCTTTCTCACAGCACAAGGCAACAAGATCCGGCAAGGACAGGAAGAGGAAGTGGGATTATATAGTGTGGGGAGTGCTTGGAACTGATTGGGCCAGTCACCAATTAATGGTGCACTGGCCCTTTAAATCTGAGAGACCCGGTGCGCGCGCACCCTGGAGAGCGGGGCCGCGCGCGGCGGGACTGAGCAGGAGGACAGGGCAGGTTAGAGGAATGGGATGCGACCCGTGGGCAGGCACGTCCCGCCGCGCGGATCGCATCCCCGCCGGGGGACACAGAGCAGCGCTCCCGGTCATCAAGTCTGACCGGGTCGCTTCAAGCAAGAACAGAACACCGCGAGCGCTCCGGGGGAGGAGCGGGACCCGGAGCGCTCGGCATTACAAGAACATTTTGGGGTTAGTTTTACTCTTTGCGAATGAGTCTTTCTGTTTCTACTTTTGCGACTTTTATCTGTTTTTTACATATTTTACATTTTTCTCTATAGCTTTTTAATGCTTCTTCACTGCCGTCCTGTTTTAGTAATTTAAATGTGTGGTGTCCCAGTACCGCATTCTATACGGTACTTATTTATGTATGGGTCCCCATAGCCAGAGTCCCTAGGACTTAGGGATCCCTGTTAGCCAATCTACCCCTAGTCGCCTCTATTCTAGTGTATAGATCTCTAGTTTATTCATGGGTAATGTAAATAGGATAACATGTGTAAATAAATGGTTAATTACTTGTTTCCGTTGGCGTTGCAGGACCTGCGGGTCATGTGACGAGGTGAACTCTATGGTATTTGGCTTAAGGAACTTTGGAGGCCCTGTGACGAAAGCAATCCCATCACACCATGTAATGGTGAATGGCAGGCGTTCGGACCAATCAGATTCGCCCCGCCCCCTGTCCATATAAGGGAGCGGCGGCCATGTTTCTCTCTCTTACCTCGTGGGCTGTCAAGCAAGCAAGACCTGTACAGCAGTAATCGCAGTGAGTTAGGCCCGAGCCTTGCGGCAACGGCTGAACAATTATAACTATAGAGTGTATCACCTCCCAAACACTCTGCAGCATCACCGGACCTAAATAACTCCCTTAAATCCGGACAGATCTGCAAATCTCTTCCTAAATTCAGAGACTTTATGTCTAGCTCAAGGTCCGCAACTACTGCGAGTCACTAAGCAACCTAAGGACTGTTTGTATTAGACTGTGACTGTGCTGTGGATATCGCAAGCACTTCAGTAAAAGTTGTTCAAGTTCAAGTTCAATCTCCTTGTGGACCTTCAGTTATTTTATGCACCTATCGTTACTGGGAAGGGCGGCGATAGGCCGGAACACTGATTGAGCATACCAGCCCTCAGCCTGGCGTCACGAACCATAGGGTTAACATTAACCCCTCATATACCGATACCATACCACCACTACCATACACCCCCCAAGGGCTACCACAAATGCTTTATTTTTGTCATTTGTTGCCCCTTAACGTTTTTATTCATCCATATTGGTTTCCTTTTATTTCTGACCCTTTTATTCCCATAAGGTTTATACATCTTACACTGATTGATCTTCTGCCTCTTCCATTATGTTTGGAGGTTTATAGGTTATAACCCGATCAGGATTTATTATTATTATCTCCAAATATTTCTCCCCATAATGACTCCACATTATCGTCTCCTCCTGTATATCCTCCCGCAGTGCGGCCTCCACATTATCGTCTCCTTCTGTATATCCTCCCGCAGTGCGGCCTCCACATTATCGTCTCCTCCCGCAGTGCGGCCTCCACATTATCGTCTCCTCCTGTATATCCTCCCGCAGTGCGGCCTCCACATTATCCTCTCCTCCTGTATATCCTCCCGCAGTGCGGCCTCCACATTATCGTCTCCTCCCGTATATCCTCCCGCAGTGCGGCCTCCACATTATCGTCTCCTCCTGTATATCCTCCCGCAGTGCGGCCTCCACATTATCGTCTCCTCCTGTATATCCTCCCGCAGTGCGGCCTCCACATTATCGTCTCCTCCTGTATATCCTCCCGCAGTGCGGCCTCCACATTATCGTCTCCTCCTGTATATCCTCCCGCAGTGCGGCCTCCACATTATCCTCTCCTCCTGTATATCCTCCCGCAGTGCGGCCTCCACATTATCCTCTCCTCCCGTATATCCTCCCGCAGTGCGGCCTCCACATTATCCTCTCCTCCTGTATATCCTCCCGCAGTGCGGCCTCCACATTATCCTCTCCTCCTGTATATCCTCCCGCAGTGCGGCCTCCACATTATCGTCTCTTCCTGTATATCCTCCCGCAGTGCGGCCTCCACATAATCCTCTCCTCCTGTATATCCTCCCGCAGTGCGGCCTCCACATTATCGTCTCCTCCTGTATATCCTCCCGCAGTGCGGCCTCCACATTATCCTCTCCTCCTGTATATCCTCCCGCAGTGCGGCCTCCACATTATCCTCTCCTCCTGTATATCCTCCCGCAGTGCGGCCTCCACATTATCCTCTCCTCCTGTATATCCTCCCGCAGTGCGGCCTCCACATTATCCTCTCCTCCTGTATATCCTCCCGCAGTGCGGCCTCCACATAATCCTCTCCTCCTGTATATCCTCCCGCAGTGCGGCCTCCACATTATCGTCTCCTCCTGTATATCCTCCCGCAGTGCGGCCTCCACATTATCGTCTCCTCCCGCAGTGCGGTCTCCACATTATCCTCTCCACCCGTATATCCTCCCGCAGTGCGGCCTCCACATTATCATCTCCTCCTGTATATCCTCCCGCAGTGCGGCCTCCACATTATCGTCTCCTCCTGTATATCCTCCTGCAGTGCGGCCTCCACATTATCGTCTCCTCCTGTATATCCTCCCGCAGTGCGGCCTCCACATTATCGTCTCCTCCTGTATATCCTCCTGCAGTGCGGACTCCACATTATCGTCTCCTCCTGTATATCCTCCCGCAGTGCGGCCTCCACATTATCGTCTCCTCCTGTATATCCTCCCGCAGTGCAGCCTCCACATTATCCTCTCCTCCCGTATATCCTCCCGCAGTGCGGCCTCCACATTATCGTCTCCTCCTGTATATCCTCCCGCAGTGCGGCCTCCACATTATCCTCTCCTCCCGTATATCCTCCCGCAGTGCGGCCTCCACATTATCGTCTCCTCCTGTATATCCTCCCGCAGTGCGGCCTCCACATTATCATCTCCTCCCGTATATCCTCCCGCAGTGCGGCCTCCACATTATCGTCTCCTCCCGTATATCCTCCCGCAGTGCGGCCTCCACATTATCGTCTCCTCCCGTATATCCTCCCGCAGTGCGGCCTCCACATTATCCTCTCCTCCCGTATATCCTCCCGCAGTGCGGCCTCCACATTATCGTCTCCTCCCGTATATCCTCCCGCAGTGCGGCCTCCACATTATCCTCTCCTCCTGTATATCCTCCCGCAGTGCGGCCTCCACATTATCGTCTCCTCCTGTATATCCTCCCGCAGTGCGGCCTCCACATTATCGTCTCCTCCAGTATATCCTCCCGCAGTGCGGCCTCCACATTATCGTCTCCTCCCGTATATCCTCCCGCAGTGCGGCCTCCACATTATCGTCTCCTCCCGTATATCCTCCCGCAGTGCGGCCTCCACATTATCCTCTCCTCCTGTATATCCTCCCGCAGTGCGGCCTCCACATTATCGTCTCCTCCTGTATATCCTCCCGCAGTGCGGCCTCCACATTATCGTCTCCTCCCGTATATCCTCCCGCAGTGCGGCCTCCACATTATCGTCTCTTCCTGTATATCCTCCCGCAGTGCGGCCTCCATATTATCGTCTCCTCCTGTATATCCTCCCGCAGTGCGGCCTCCACATTATCGGCTCCTCCCGTATATCCTCCCGCAGTGCGGCCTCCACATTATCGTCTCTTCCCGTATATCCTCCCGCAGTGCGGCCTCCACATTATCGTCTCCTCCTGTATATCCTTCCGCAGTGCGGCCTCCACATTATCGTCTCCTCCCGCAGTGCGGCCTCCACATTATCGTCTCCTCCCGCAGTGTGGCCTCCACATTATCGTCTCCTCCCGTATATCCTCCCGCAGTGCGGCCTCCACATTATCGTCTCCTCCCGCAGTGTGGCCTCCACATTATCGTCTCCTCCTGTATATCCTCCCGCAGTGCGGCCTCCACATTATCCTCTCCTCCTGTATATCCAACCCGCAGTGCGGCCTCCACATTATCGTCTCCTCCTGTATATCCTCCCGCAGTGCGGCCTCCACATTATCGTCTCCTCCCGCAGTGCGGCCTCCACATTATCCTCTCCTCCCGTATATCCTCCCGCAGTGCGGCCTCCACATTATCGTCTCCTCCTGTATATATCCTCCTGCAGTGCGGTCTCCACATTATCGTCTCCTCCCGTATATCCTCCCGCAGTGCGGCCTCCACATTATCGTCTCCTCCTGTATATCCTCCCGCAGTGCGGCCTCCACATTATCGTCTCCTCCTGTATATCCTCCTGCAGTGCGGACTCCACATTATCGTCTCCTCCTGTATATCCTCCCGCAGTGCGGCCTCCACATTATCGTCTCCTCCCGTATATCCTCCCGCAGTGCGGCCTCCACATTATCGTCTCCTCCTGTATATCCTCCCGCAGTGCGGCCTCCACATTATCCTCTCCTCCCGTATATCCTCCCGCAGTGCGGCCTCCACATTATCGTCTCCTCCTGTATATCCTCCCGCAGTGCGGCCTCCACATTATCGTCTCCTCCTGTATATCCCCCCGCAGTGCGGCCTCCACATTATCGTCTCCTCCCGTATATCCTCCCGCAGTGCGGCCTCCACATTATCGTCTCCTCCTGTATATCCTCCTGCAGTGCGGCCTCCACATTATCCTCTCCTCCTGTATATCCTCCCGCAGTGCGGCCTCCACATTATCCTCTCCTCCCGTATATCCTCCCGCAGTGCGGCCTCCACATTATCGTCTCCTCCCGTATATCCTCCCGCAGTGCGGCCTCCACATTATCCTCTCCTCCTGTATATCCTCCCGCAGTGCGGCCTCCACATTATCCTCTCCTCCCGTATATCCTCCCGCAGTGCGGCCTCCACATTATCGTCTCCTCCCGTATATCCTCCCGCAGTGCGGCCTCCACATTATCGTCTCCTCCTGTATATCCTCCCGCAGTGCGGCCTCCACATTATCGTCTCCTCCCGTATATCCTCCCGCAGTGCGGCCTCCACATTATCCTCTCCTCCTGTATATCCTCCCGCAGTGCGGCCTCCACATTATCGTCTCCTCCTGTATATCCTCCCGCAGTGCGGCCTCCACATTATCGTCTCCTCCTGTATATCCTCCCGCAGTGCGGCCTCCACATTATCCTCTCCTCCTGTATATCCTCCCGCAGTGCGGCCTCCACATTATCGTCTCCTCCTGTATATCCTCCCGCAGTGCGGCCTCCACATTATCCTCTCCTCCCGTATATCCTCCCGCAGTGCGGCCTCCACATTATCGTCTCCTCCTGTATATCCTCCCGCAGTGCGGCCTCCACATTATCGTCTCCTCCTGTATATCCTCCCGCAGTGCGGCCTCCACATTATCGTCTCCTTCCATATATCCTCCCGCAGTGCGGCCTCCACATTATCCTCTCCTCCCGTATATCCTCCCGCAGTGCGGCCTCCACATTATCGTCTCCTCCCGTATATCCTCCCGCAGTGCGGCCTCCACATTATCGTCTCCTCCTGTATATCCTCCCGCAGTGCAGCCTCCACATTATCGTCTCCTCCCGTATATCCTCCCGCAGTGCGGCCTCCACATTATCCTCTCCTCCTGTATATCCTCCCGCAGTGCGGCCTCCACATTATCGTCTCCTCCTGTATATCCTCCCGCAGTGCGGCCTCCACATTATCGTCTCCTCCCATATATCCTCCCGCAGTGCGGCCTCCACATTATCCTCTCCTCCTGTATATCCTCCCGCAGTGCGGCCTCCACATTATCGTCTCCTCCTGTATATCCTCCCGCAGTGCTGCCTCCACATTATCGTCTCCTCCCGTATATCCTCCCGCAGTGCGGCCTCCACATTATCGTCTCTTCCTGTATATCCTCCCGCAGTGCGGCCTCCACATTATCGTCTCCTCCTGTATATCCTCCCGCAGTGCGGCCTCCACATTATCGTCTCCTCCTGTATATCCTCCTGCAGTGCGGCCTCCACATTATCCTCTCCTCCTGTATATCCTCCCGCAGTGCGGCCTCCACATTATCCGCTCCTCCCGTATATCCTCCCGCAGTGCGGCCTCCACATTATCATCTCCTCCTGTATATCCTCCAGCAGTGCGGCCTCCACATTATCCTCTCCTCCTGTATATCCTCCCGCAGTGCGGCCTCCACATTATCGGCTCCTCCCGTATATCCTCCCGCAGTGCGGCCTCCACATTATCGTCTCTTCCTGTATATCCTCCCGCAGTGCGGCCTCCACATTATCCTCTCCTCCCGTATATCCTCCCGCAGTGCGGCCTCCACATTATCCTCTCCTCCTGTATATCCTCCCGCAGTGCGGCCTCCACATTATCCTCTCCTCCCGTATATCCTCCCGCAGTGCGGCCTCCACATTATCGTCTTCTCCCGTATATCCTCCCGCAGTGCGGCCTCCACATTATCGTCTCCTCCCGTATATCCTCCCGCAGTGCGGCCTCCACATTATCGTCTCCTCCCGCAGTGCGGCCTCCATATTATCATCTCCTCCCGCAGTGCGGCCTCCACATTATCGTCTCCTCCCGCAGTGCGGCCTCCACATTATCGTCTCCTCCCGCAGTGCGGCCTCCACATTATCGTCTCCTCCTGTATATCCTCCCGCAGTGCGGCCTCCACATTATTGTCTACTCCCGTATATCCTCCCGCAGTGTGGCCTCCACATTATCGTCTCCTCCTGTATATCCTCCCGCAGTGCGGCCTCCACATTATCCTCTCCTCCCGTACATCCTCCCGCAGTGCGGCCTCCACATTATCGTCTCCTCCCACAGTGCGGCCTCCACATTATCCTCTCCTCCCGTATATCCTCCCGCAGTGCGGCCTCCACATTATCGTCTCCTCCCGCAGTGCGGCCTCCACATTATCATCTCCTCCCGCAGTGCGGCCTCCACATTATCGTCTCCTCCCGTATATCCTCCCGCAGTGCGGCCTCCACATTATCGGCTCCTCCCGTATATCCTCCCGCAGTGCGGCCTCCACATTATCGTCTCCTCCTGTATATCCTCCCGCAGTGCAGCCTCCACATTATCGTCTCCTCCCGCAGTGCGGCCTCCACATTATCGTCTCCTCCCGCAGTGCGGCCTCCACATTATTGTCTACTCCCGTATATCCTCCCGCAGTGCGGCCTCCACATTATCCTCTCCTCCCGTATATCCTCCCGCAGTGCGGCCTCCACATTATCGTCTCCTCCCGCAGTGCGGCCTCCACATTATCCTCTCCTCCCGTATATCCTCCCGCAGTGCGGCCTCCACATTATCGTCTCCTCCCGCAGTGCTGCCTCCACATTATCATCTCCTCCCGTATATCCTCCCGCAGTGCGGCCTCCACATTATCGGCTCCTCCCGCAGTGCGGCCTCCACATTATCATCTCCTCCCGTATATCCTCCCGCAGTGCGGCCTCCACATTATCGGCTCCTCCCGTATATCCTCCCGCAGTGCGGCCTCCACATTATCGTCTCCTCCTGTATATCCTCCCGCAGTGCGGCCTCCACATTATCATCTCCTCCCGTATATCCTCCCGCAGTGCGGCCTCCACATTATCGTCTCCTCCCGTATATCCTCCCGCAGTGCGGCCTCCACATTATCCTCTCCTCCTGTATATCCTCCCGCAGTGCGGCCTCCATATTATCCTCTCCTCCTGTATATCCTCCCGCAGTGCGGCCTCCACATTATCCTCTCCTCCCGTATATCCTCCCGCAGTGCAGCCTCCACATTATCCTCTCCTCCTGTATATCCTCCCGCAGTGCGGCCTCCATATTATCCTCTCCTCCTGTATATCCTCCCGCAGTGCAGCCTCCACATTATCGTCTCCTCCCGTATATCCTCCCGCAGTGCGGCCTCCACATTATCCTCTCCTCCTGTATATCCTCCCGCATATACTAACCCCTCCCCCGCTCCTATCCCTATTATCCTAACCCCTCCCCCACTCCTATCCCTATTATCCTAACCCCTCCCCCGCTCCTATCCCTATTATCCTAACCCCTCCCCCGCTCCTATCCCTATTATCCTAACCCCTCCCCCGCTCCTATCCCTATTATCCTAACCCCTCCCCCGCTCCTATCCCTATTATACTAACCCCTCCCCCGCTCCTATCCCTATTAACCATTCTAACCCCTCCCCCGCTCCTATCCCTATTAACTATTTTAACCCCTCCCCCGCTCCTATCCCTATTAACTAGTCTAACCCCTCCCTCCGCTCCACCCCCAGGTACATTTATAATTCCCACCTCTCTATCAACACTATCTTCCCCGTCTATGTTGTAGGTTCCCTCCCCCCAGTCCCTAGTTTAAACACTCCTCCACCTTTCTAGCCATCTTCTCCCCAAGCACAGCGCCCCCTCCCCATTGAGGTGCAGCCCGTCCCTACGGTAGAGCGGGTATCAGACAGCGAAGTCGGCCCAGTTCTCCATGAGCCCGAACCTCTCCTTCCTCCACCATCTTCTGAGCCCCTTGTTTACCTCTCTGATCTCCCGCTGCCTCTCTGGTGCGGCTCGTGGTACAGGTCCCTGATCTCCCGCTGCCTCTCTGGTGCGGCTCGTGGTACAGGTCCCTGATCTCCCGCTGCCTCTCTGGTGCGGCTCGTGGTACAGGTCCCTGATCTCCCGCTGCCTCTCTGGTGCGGCTCGTAGTACAGGTCCCTGATCTCCCGCTGCCTCTCTGGTGCGGCTCGTGGTACAGGTCCCTGATCTCCCGCTGCCTCTCTGGTGCGGCTCGTGGTACAGGTCCCTGATCTCCCGCTGCCTCTCTGGTGCGGCTCGTGGTACAGGTCCCTGATCTCCCGCTGCCTCTCTGGTGCGGCTCGTGGTACAGGGAATATTTCACAAAATACCTTGGAGGTCCTTGCCTTAACCCCTTAAGGACTCAGCCCATTTTGGCCTTAACGACTCAGACAATTAAATTTTTACGTTTTCATTTTTTCCTCCTCGCCTTCTAAAAATCATAACTCTTTTATATTTCCATCCACAGACTAGTATGAGGGCTTGTTTTTTGCGCGACCAGTTGTCCTTTGTAATTACATCACTCATTATATCATAAAATGTATGGCGCAACCAAAAAACACTAAAATTGTGGGGAAATTAAAAAGAAAAACGCAATTTTGCTAATTTTGGAAGGTTTTGTTTTCACGCCGTACAATTTATGGTAAAAATGACGTGTGTTCTTTATTCTGAGGGTCAATATGATTAAAATGATACCCATTATTATATACTTTTATATTATTGTTGCGCTTAAAAAAAATTACAAACTTTTTAACCAAATTAGTACGTTTATAATCCGTTTATTTTGATGACCTATAACTTTTTTATTTTTCCGTATAAGTGGCGGTATGGGGGCTCATTTTTTCCGCCATGATCTGTACTTTTTTTTGATACCACATTTGCATATAAAAAACTTTTAATACATTTTTTTCTAATTTTCTTTTTAATAAAATGTATTAAAAAAGTAGCAATTTTGGATTATTTTTTTTTTTCGTTCACGCCGTTCACCGTACGGGATAATTAACATTTTATTTTAATAGTTCGGACATTTACGCATGCGGCGATACCAAATATGTCTATAAAATTTATTTTTTACACTTTTTGGGGGTAAAATAGGAAAAAACGGAGGGGATTTTTCACTTTTTTTTAATTTTACTTTTACATTTTTTTACATTTTTTTTTTACACTTGAATAGTCCCCATAGGGGACTATTCATAGCAATAACATGATTGCTAATACTGATCTGTTCTATGTATAGGACATAGAACAGATCAGTATAATCGGTCATCTTCTACTCTGTTCTGCTCGATCTCAGACCAGAGCAGGAGACGCCGGGAGCCGGAAGGAGGAAGGTGAGGGGACCTCCGTGCGGCGTTCTGAATGATCGGATCCTCGGGCTGGTGTTCACCGGGGGACCGGAAGTCGGAGCTGCACTGATGACGTCCTTCCGGCCGGCAGCCATTTTGTTGAAGCCTCCCATAGAAGAAGCCACGCAGCCAGACCTCTTGAGTCTCGAGATGGCAGCGAGGTGTGCAGACATGGCGGAGCCCACCGCAGCACATGAGGAGAGCACCAAGATGGCACCGGAGCAGAGGAAAGTTGTCGCGGCCGCAGCGCAACTTTACCAGAATCTTGCCGATCACTTGCAGCAGTTGTCCATCGGGGCCGAGGAGGCCTGCAACCTACCACCGCTACCCGAGGACGACAAGTGGCCAGCTAACCCTAAAGGGGCATCACCCGGGACATCCGGAACAGCATCTCCAACAAATATGCCCAGGCATACTCCCCCTGAGGAGGTTTGGCCTAACCAGCGGGCACCAACCACAGAAGTGCCTAGGCCTACTCCATGCCCGGAGGTTTGGCCTGACCAGCAGGCACCAACAAAAGTGCCACAGCCTACTCCACTTAAGGAGGTGAGGCCGGATCAACCGGCACCAACCGTGGTACCAGTGGCCTCAGCAGCGGCCATTAATTTTGTTGTAAGTGTGAATCCATCTGTGTCCCAATCCAGGCTCACTAATGTTTTGTGGGACACTGCAATTCATCCTCTAAGAGAGTCCCCACCTCGCGCTCCTCGTGATGTGTCTGAGAGGAGAAAGAATCCTGACAGGCGAGGGTGGGGGTACAGAAGAAATCCTTTGTAAAGTCTTTTTTTTTGAGCTGCTGTTTTATTGGTTATTAACTCTCTGGTACCCAGTACCCCTGTTTTTCCATGCTGTTTGCAACCTGTTCAAGAAAAGTGCCTGGCAGGACTATGCCATGAAAGTTCCTAGTTTAGCAACGCAACCACTAAGCTTTTGCCCGGCCCCTTGGCCGAGAGACTCCAGGCTCAGGGAGATTTGTAAGTGTGTGCCCGGCCTTGGTACAGCCGTGTTAAAATATGGACTCATGACACAGGTGGACTGTTGATCCTTGTGCGTCTGTTTAGTGTACATATTCCTAAAGTAATATATTTTGTATGTGTAAGTGTACACCTTATTGTCAGGTGAAAAAGTACCTGAAACGTCTTTATGTTGTGCTACTATGATGAAGCCTTTGGCTGTTCGGGCATGCCTGGAGATGTAGTTTTGCAACAGCTGGAGGCACACTGGTTGGGAAACACTGCCCTATGTGCTTGGTGCCAAGACTTTATGGAGGGTTCCATTCTACAAGTGATGATGCAAGCAGAATGGGGCTCCGGGGTCTGATAAATGGGAGTCCCAGTGGGAAACATTCTTATTTAGAGGGTAAGCTAGTTTAACTCATTCAGCTGATGATTTGTTACAATGAATCAGTGCAGGGAAGAGTCGAATGGAGTCCGGCACCAAAGAAAGAGATTTGTACTTACCTTATGAGCTCATCTACACTGACACACTGTAACAAGCACTCAGCTGTGTGAGCGGGGTAGTTACAGAGCTTGTCTGGGATAAGATGAACAGCGTACAACAACCCCCATCATGTACACATAATGGGGAGGGGTGCAGGTGTGATCCCCCTATACTGTTGTAATACCCTCTGTGGCCCCTCTGTGCCCCGTATAGTGATTCTCGAGGTCACATGACACTGCATGAAAGGAAATTGAGCGTTGTGCTAAAACCTGTGGTTAATAAGTGACCCTGCAGGTTACACGGTAACCAGGTGACCAGACGCCCCGAGTCCTCAAGGATCAGTCCCAGAAAAACCTCAGCAGACACCAGCAGCTTTAGTCACCCCCAAAACCAGGTAATGGGGGACACAGGGGAGGACATGGTAGATAAAGAGAGAGGGAGCATGGGTGTAATACTGGGATGATGATGGTAGGAGGTGGATGTAACACTGGGATGATGGGGGTAATAGGTGGATGTAACACTGGGATGATGAGGGTAATAGGTGGATGTAACACTGGGACGATGGGAGTAATAGGTGGATGTAACACTGGGATGATGGGGGTAATAGGTCGATGTAACACTGGGATGATGAGGGTAGGAGGTGGATGTAACACTGGGATGATGAGGGTAATAAGTGGATGTAACACTGGGATGATGGGGGTCATAGGTGGATGTTACACTGGGAAGATGGGGGTAGGAGGTGGATGTAACACTGGGATGATGAGGGTAATAAGTGGACGTAACACTGGGATGATGGGGGTAATAGGTGGATGTAACACTGGGATGATAATATTGGGGTGTTGGGTGTATGATAATATTAGGGTGTCGATGTATGATAATATTGGGGTGTCGGGTGTATGATAATATTAGGGTACAATTCTTTCCTATTTCCCTCCATCTTGGACCTTGCAGGAGACAGGATGATGCCCAGGAAGAAGCTGCTGACCCTGGAGTCCATGAATCAGTGGGTCCGAGCAGCCAATGTCCCGATCCTGGGGCCCCTGACCACCAGGGCCGCCGAGATCCAGAAGGAAATCCAAGAGGTAAAAAAAATTAGATGCTGGACGTGTGCCCTAGAGATGGTTATATACAGAGATAGTCCCACTGGTATTGGCAGCCATACTGGGTGACATCCGGGAGCTGTGGTGTTGTTGGCAGCCATACTAGGTGACATCTGGGAGCTGTGGTGTTGGTGGTGGCCATACTGGGTGACATCCGGGAGCTGTGGTGTTGTTGGCAGCCATACTAGGTGACATCTGGGAGCTGTGGTGTTGGTGGCGGCCATACTGGGTGACATCCGGGAGCTGTGGTGTTGGTGGCAGTAGTGGGTGACATCCGGGAGCTGTGGTGTTGGTGGCCATACTGGGTGGACATCCGGGAGCTGTGGTGTTGGTGGCCATACTGGGTGACATCCAGGAGCTGTGGTGTTGGTTGCCATACTGGGTGACATCCTGGAGCTGTGGTGTTGGTGGCCATACTGGGTGACATCCGGGAGCTGTGGTGTTGGCGGCCATACTGGATGACATCCGGGAGCTGTGGTGTTGGTGGCCATACTGGGTGACATCCCGGAGCTGTGGTGTTGATGGCCATACTGAGTGACATCCGGGAGCTGTGGTTTTGGTGGCAGCCATACTGGGTGATATCCTGGCGCTGTGGTGTTAGCGGCCATACTGGGTGACATCCGGCAGGTGTGTTGTTGTTGGTCATCATACTGGATGACATCCGGGAGTTGTGTTGTTGTTGGTGGCCATACTGGGTGACATCCAGGAGCTGTAGTGTTGTTGGCCGCCATACTGGGTGACATCTGGGAGCTGTGGTGTTGTTGGCGGCCATAGTGGGTGACATCCGGGAGCTGTGGTGTTGCTGGAGGCCATACTGGGTGACATTCGGGAGCTGTGCTTTTTTTGTGGCAGCCATACTGGATGACATCTGGGAGCTGTGGTGTTGGCGGCCATATTGGGTGACATCCCAGAGCTGTCGGGTTGGTGGCCATACTGGGTGACATCCGGGAGCTGTGGTGTTGGCGGCCATATTGGGTGACATCCTGGAGCTGTGGTGTTGGTGACCATACTGGGTGACACTCGGGTGCTGTGGTGTTGTTGGCGGCCATAGTGGGTGACATCCGGGAGCTGTGGTGTTGGTTGCCATACTGGGTGACATCCGGGAGCTGTGTTGTTGGTGGCAATACTGGGTGACATCCAGAATCTGTGTTGTTGGCGGCCATACTGGGTGACATCCGGGAGCTGTGTTGTTGGTTGCCATACTGGGTAGCATCCGGAGCTGTAGTGTTGTTGGTGGCCATACTAGGTGACATCTGGGAGCTGTGGTGTTGTTGGCCGCCATACTGGGTGACATCCGGGAGCTGTAGAGTTATTGGCGGCCATACTGGGTGACATCCGGGAGCTGTGGTGTTGGTTGCCATACTGGATGACATCCGGGAGCTGTGTTGTTGGTGGCAATACTGGGTGACATCCAGAATCTGTGTTGTTGGCGGCCATACTGGGTGACATCCGGGAGCTGTGGTGTTGGTGGCCATATTGGGTGACATCCGGAATCTGTGTTGTTGGCGGCCATACTGGGTGACATCTGGGAGCTGTGGTGTTGGTGGCCATATTGGGTGACATCCGGGATCTGTGTTGTTAGCGGCCATACTGCGTGACATCCAGGAACTGTGATGTTATTGGCGGCCATACTGGGTGACATCCGGGAGCTGTGTATTGGTGGCCATACTGGGTGACATCCAGGAGCTGTGGTGTTGTTGGTGGCCATACTAGGTGACATCTGGGAGCTGTGGTGTTGTTGGCCGCCATACTGCGTGACATCCAGGAACTGTGATGTTATTGGCGGCCATACTGGGTGACATCCGGGAGCTGTGATGTTGTCAGCCATACTGGGTGACATACAGGAGCTGTGGTGTTATTGGCGGCCATACTGGGTGACATCCGGGAGCTGTGGTGTTGGTTGCCATACTGGGTGACATCCCGGGAGCTGTGGTGTTGTTGGCGGCCATAGTGGGTGACATCCGGGAGCTGTGGTGTTGTTGCCGGCCATACTGGGTAGCATCCGGAGCTGTAGTGTTGTTGGTGGCCATACTAGGTGACATTTGGGAGCTGTGGTGTTGTTGGCGGCCATACTGGGTGACATCCGGGAGCTGTGGTGTTGGTTGCCATACTGGGTGACATCCGGGAGCTGTGTTGTTGGTGGCCATACTGGGTGACATCCGGAATCTGTGTTGTTGGCGGCCATACTGGGTGACATCCGGGAGCTGTGGTGTTGGTGGCCATACTGGGTGACATCCGGAATCTGTGTTGTTGGCGGCCATATTGGGTGACATCCGGGAGCTGTGGTGTTGGTGGCCATATTGGGTGACATCTGGGAGCTATGTTGTTGGCAGCCATACTGGGTGACATCCAGGAGCTGTGGTGTTATTGGCGGCCATACTGGGTGACATCCGGGAGCTGTGGTGTTGGTTGCCATACTGGGTGACATCCGGGAGCTGTGTTGTTGGTGGCCATACTGGGTGACATCCAGAATCTGTGTTGTTTGTGGCCATACTGGGTGACATCCAGAATCTGTGTTGTTGGCGGCCATACTGGGTGACATCCGGGAGCTGTGGTGTTGGTGGCCATATTGGGTGACATCCGGGATCTGTGTTGTTAGCGGCCATACTGGGTGACATCCAGGAGCTGTGATGTAATTGGCGGCCATACTGGGTGACATCCGGGAGCTGTGTTATTGGTGACCATACTGGGTGACATCCAGGAGCTGTGGTGTTGGTGGCCATATTGGGTGACATCCTGGAGCTGTGGCGTTGGTGGCCCTACTGGGTGACATCCGGGAGCTGTAGTGTTGTTGGCGGCCATACTGGATGACATATGGGAGCTATAATGTTGGTGGCCATACTAGGTGACATCTGGGAGCTGTGGTATTGTTGGCCGCCATACTGGGTGACATCCGGGAGCTGTGGTGTTGTTGGCCGCCATACTGGGTGACATCCGGGAGTTGTAGAGTTATTGGCGGCCATACTGGGTGACTTCCGGGAGCTGTGATGTTGGTTGCCATACTGGGTGACATCCGGGAGCTGTGTTGTTGGTGGCCATACTGGGTGACATCCGGAATCTGTTTTGTTGGCGGCCATACTGGGTGACATCCGGGAGCTGTGGTGGTGGTGGCCATACTGGGTGACATCCGGGAGCTGTGTTATTGGTGGCCATACTGGGTGACATTCAGAATCTGTGTTGTTGGCGGCCATACTGGGTGACATCCAGGAGCTGTGGTGTTGGTGGCAATATTGGGTGACATCCGGGATCTGTGTTGTTAGCGGCCATACTGGGTGACATCCAGGAGCTGTGATGTTATTGGCGGCCATACTGGGTGACATCCGGGAGCTGTGTTATTGGTGGCCATACTGGGTGACATCCAGGAGCTGTGGTGTTGGCGGCCATATTGGGTGACATCCTGGGAGCTGTGGTGTTGTTGGCGGCCATAGAGGGTGACATCCGGGAGCTGAGGTGTTGTTGGCGGCCATACTGGGTAGCATCCGGAGCTGTAGTGTTGTTGGTGGCCATACTAGGTGACATCTGAAAGCTGTAGAGTTATTGGCCGCCATACTGGGTGACATCCGGGAGCTGTGGTATTGGTTGCCATACTGGGTGACATCCTGGAGCTGTGTTGTTGGTGGCCATACTGGGTGACCACCAGAATCTGTGTTGTTGGTGGCCACACTGGGTGACATCCGGGAGCTGTGGTGTTGGTGGCCATATTGGGTGACATCCGGGATCTGTGTTGTTAGCGGCCATACTGGGTGACATCCAGGAGCTGTGATGTAATTGGCGGCCATACTGGGTGACATCCGGGAGCTGTGGTGTTGGTGGCCATATTGGGTGACATCCTGGAGCTGTGGCGTTGGTGGCCCTACTGGGTGACATCCGGGAGCTGTAGTGTTGTTGGCGGCCATACTGGATGACATATGGGAGCTATGATGTTGGTGGCCATACTAGGTGACATCTGGGAGCTGTGGTGTTGTTGGCCGCCATACTGGGTGACATCCAGTAGCTGTGGTGTTCTTGGCGGCCATACTGGATGGCATATAAAAGCTGTGGTGTTGGTGGCCATACTGGGTGACATCCGGGAGCTGTAGTGTTGTTGGCGGCTATATTGGGGGACATCTGGGAGCTGTGGTGTTATTGGCGGCCATATTGGGTGACATCTGGAAGCTGTGGTGTTGTTGGCGGCCATATTGGGTGACATCCAAGAGCTGTGGCGTTGGCAGCCATACTGGGTAACATCCGGTAGCTGTGGTGGTGTTGGCCATACTGGATGACATCCGGAATCTGTGTTGTTGGCGGCCATACTGGGTGACATCCGGGAGCTGTGGTGTTGGTTGCCATACTGGGTGACATCCGGGAGCTGTGGTGTTGTTGGTGGCCATACTAGGTGACATCTGGGAGCTGTGGTGTTGTTGGCCGCCATACTGGGTGACATCCGGGAGCTGTAGTGTTGTTGGCGGCTATATTGGGTGACATCTGGGAGCTGTGTTGTTGGCAGCCATACTGGGTGACATTTAGGAGCTGTGGTGTTGATGGCCATACTGGGTGACATCCCGGAGCTGTGGTGTTAGTGGCCATACTGGGTGACATCTGGGAGCTGTAGTGTTGTTGGCGGCCATACTGGATGACATATGGGAGCTATGATGTTGGTGGCCATACTAGGTGACATCTGGGAGCTGTGGTGTTGTTGGCCGCCAAACTGGGTGACATCCGGGAGCTGTGGTGTTGTTGGCGGCCATACTGGATGGCATATGAAAGCTATGGTGTTGGTGGCCATATTGGGTGACATTTAGGAGCTGTGGTGTTGATGGCCATACTGGGTGACATCCGGGAGCTGTAGTGTTGTTGGCGGCTATATTGGGGGACATCTGGGAGCTGTGGTGTTGGCAGTCATACTGGGTGACATCTGGGAGCTGTGGTGTTGGTGGCCATACTGGGTGACATCTGGGAGCTGTGGTGTTGTTGGCGGCCATATTGGGTGACATCTGGGAGCTGTGGTATTGTTTGCGCCCATATTGGGTGACATCCAAGAGCTGTGGCGTTGGCAGCCATACTGGGTAACATCCGGGAGCTGTGGTGTTGGTGGCCATACTGGATGACATCCGAAGTCTGTGTTGTTGGCGGCCATGCTGGGTGACATCCGGGAGCTGTGGTGTTGGTGGCGGCCATACTGAGTGACATTCGGGATCTGTATTGTTAGCGGCCATACTGGGTGCCATCCAGGAGCTGTGATGTTATTGGCGGCCATACTGGGTGACATCCGGGAGCTGTGTTATTGGTGGCCATACTGGGTGACATCCGGGAGCCGTGGTGTTGGTGGCCATATTGGGAGACATTCGGGAGCCGTGGTGTTGGTGGCCATACTGGGTGACATCTGCGAGCTGTAGTGTTGTTGGCTGCCATATTAGGTGACATCTGTAAGCTGTGGTGTTGTTGGCCATACTGGGTGACATCCAGGAGCTGTGGTGTTGTTGGCCATACTGGGTGACATCCAGGAGCTGTGGTGTTGTTGGCCATACTGGGTGACATCCAGGAGCTGTGGTGTTGTTGGCCATACTGGGTGACATCTGGGAGCTGTAGTGTTGTTGGCGGCCATACTGGATGACATATGGGAGCTATGATGTTGGTGGCCATACTAGGTGACATCTGGGAGCTGTGGTGTTGTTGGCCGCCAAACTGGGTGACATCCGGGAGCTGTGGTGTTGTTGGCGGCCATACTGGATGGCATATGAAAGCTATGGTGTTGGTGGCCATATTGGGTGACATTTAGGAGCTGTGGTGTTGATGGCCATACTGGGTGACATCCGGGAGCTGTAGTGTTGTTGGCGGCTATATTGGGGGACATCTGGGAGCTGTGGTGTTGGCAGTCATACTGGGGGACATCTGGGAGCTGTGGTGTTGGCGGCCATACTGGGTGACATCTGGGAGCTGTGGTGTTGTTGGCGGCAATATTTGATGACATCTGGGAGCTGTTGTGTTGTTGGCGGCCATATTGGGTGAAATCCAAGAGCTGTGGCGTTTGCAGCCATACTGGGTAACATCCGGGAGCTGTGGTGTTGGTGGCCCATACTGGTTGATATCCGGAATCTGTGTTGTTGGCGGCCATGCTGGGTGACATCCGGGAGCTGTGGTGTTGGTGGCAATATTAGGTGACATCTGGGAGCTGTGGTGTTGTTGGCGGCCATATTGGGTGACATCTGGGAGCTGTGGTGTTGTTGGCGGCCATATTGGGTGACATCCAAGAGCTGTGGCGTTGGCAGCCATACTGGGTGACATCCAGGAGCTGTGGTGTTGTTGCCGGCCATACTGGATGGCATATGAAAGCTGTGGTGTTGGTGGCCATATTGGGTGACATGCGGGAGCTGTAGTGTTCTTGGCGGCTATATTGGGTGACATCTGGGAGCTGTGGTGTTGGCAATCATACTGGGTGACATCTGGGAGCTGTGGTGTTGGCGGCCATACTTGATAACATCTGGGAGCTGTGGTGTTGTTGGCGGCCATATTGGGTGACATCTGGGAGCTGTAGTGTTGTTGGTGTCCATATTGGGTGACATCCTGGAGCTGTGGTGTTGGCTGCCATACTGGGTGACATCCTGGAGCTCTGGTGTTGGCTGCCATACTGGGTGACATCCGGGAGCTGTGGTGTTGGCGGCCATACTGGGTAACATCCGGGAGCTGTGGTGTTGGCGGCCATACTTGGTGACATCCGGGAGATGTGGTGTTTGTGGCTGCCATATTGGGTGACATCTGAGATCTGTGTTGTTGGCGGCCATATTGGGTGACATCTGGGAGCTGTGGTGATGGTGGCGGCCATAGTGTTTTGATCATCTCATCCTTCTAGTTTTAGTTTTGGGGTCACACAATTACTATGCTGAATAACTCCCATTATCCTATGCTGCAGGGGATCCACAAACCCTTCACAAAGATCACACCCTGTTTCTATGGAGACCTACAGGCGATGGGACATAAACCAAAAACATTCCTCAGACAGGTCAGTATGAATGTGGGCACTATATTGTCCATCAGAGATAGCCCCATACACTGGACGTGTACCCAACAGATGATTATATATAGTGATAGCCCCATACACTGGACGTGTGGCCTACAGATGGTTATATATAGAGATAGCCCCATACACTGGACGTGTGGCCTACAGATGGTTATATATAGAGATAGCCCCATACACTGGACGTGTACCCAACAGATGATTATATATAGTGATAGCCCCATACACCGGACGTGTACCCTACAGATGATTATATATAGAGATAGCCCCATACAGCGGACGTGTACTCTACAGATGGTTATATATAGAGATAGCCCCATACACTGGACGTGTACCCAACAGATGATTATATATAGTGATAGCCCCATACACCGGACGTGTACCCTACAGATGATTATATATAGAGATAGCCCCATACACCGGACGTGTACCCTACAGATGATTATATACAGAGATAGCCCCATACAGCGGACGTGTACTCTACAGATGGTTATATATAGAGATAGCCCCATACACTGGACGTGTACCCAACAGATGATTATATATAGTGATAGCCCCATACACCGGACGTGTACCCAACAGATGATTATATATAGAGATAACCCCATACAGCGGACGTGTACTCTACAGATGATTATATATAGAGATAGCTCCATACAGCGGACGTGTACTCTACAGATGATTATATATAGAGATAGCCCCATACACCGGACGTGTACCCTACAGATGGTTATATATAGTGATAGCCCCATACACCGGACGTGTACCCTACAGATGATTATATATAGAGATAGCCCCATACAGCGGACGTGTACTCTACAGATGATTATATATAGAGATAGCCCCCATACAGCGGACGTGTACTCTACAGATGGTTATGCTGAAAAGCAATCAGATCATTATACAAGATTGTAGATGTGCACCAGGTCTGTTTTTCTACCCGAATTCACACTGTGATTTCTATCCCCTCCTTTTTCTTTGTTTTAACATGTGCTGCACTCTTCCCCACCCCCTCAGCCCAACCCTATATAAGTAGTAGTTAGCTGCACATGGGCCATTTCTTTCCTAGCAGCCTCCCAGTCTGACTGGGAGAGTATGGTAAGTGAGCTATTACATCCCTATTCACACTGGTGTGGTGCTGTGCGGTGTCCGTTGCTGCTGTGGCGCCGTGTCTGCGGGGGGGGTGCGGCCCATGGACTGGTTTGAGGGGCATTGGGGCCGCTCTGCCGGTGGGTCGTTCCCCCCCCTGTGGGCATTGGCGTCGCGGCGGTGGTGGTCGCCGCCCGGTGCTGCGCCATTTTATGCTAGGGACGTTAGGGACCCACTCTGGATAGGTGGCCTTGACGTGGCAAGTGGGCTTGTACTTTTTGATCAAAAATGTATAATAACAACCTGTTAGTTTTTGATATTATGCTGAGAAGCAATCAGATCATTATACAAGATTGTAGATGTGCACCATGTCTGTTTTTCTACCCGAATTCACATATATAGAGATAGCCCCATACACTGGACGTGTGGCCTTCAGATGGTTATATATAGAGATAGCCCCATACACTGGACGTGTGGCCTTCAGATGGTTATATATAGAGATAGCCCCATACACTGGACGTGTGGCCTTCAGATGGTTATATATAGAGATAGCCCCATACACTGGACGTGTGGCCTTCAGATGGTTATATATAGAGATAGCCCCATACACTGGACGTGTGGCCTTCAGATGGTTATATATAGAGATAGCCCCATACACTGGACGTGTGGCCTACAGATGGTTATATATAGAGATAGCCCCATACACTGGACGTGTGGCCTACAGATGGTTATATATAGAGATAGCCCCATACACTGGACGTGTGGCCTACAGATGGTTATATATAGAGATAGCCCCATACACTGGACGTGTGGCCTACAGATGGTTATATATAGAGATAGCCCCATACACTGGACGTGTGGCCTACAGATGGTTATATATAGAGATAGCCCCATACACTGGACGTGTGGCCTACAGATGGTTATATATAGAGATAGCCCCATACACTGGACGTGTACCCTTCAGATGGTTATATATAGAGATAGCCCCATACACTGGACGTGTACCCTTCAGATGGTTATATATAGAGATAGCCCCATACACTGGACGTGTGGCCTACAGATGGTTATATATAGAGATAGCCCCATACACTGGACGTGTGGCCTACAGATGGTTATATATAGAGATAGCCCCATACACTGGACGTGTGGCCTACAGATGGTTATATATAGAGATAGCCCCATACACTGGACGTGTGGCCTACAGATGGTTATATATAGAGATAGCCCCATACACTGGACGTGTGGCCTACAGATGGTTATATATAGAGATAGCCCCATGCACTGGACGTGTACCCTTCAGATGGTTATATATAGAGATAGCCCCATGCACTGGACGTGTACCCTTCAGATGGTTATATATAGAGATAGCCCCATGCACTGGACGTGTACCCTCCAGATGGTTATATATAGAGATAGCCCCATGCACTGGACGTGTGGCCTACAGATGGTTATATACAGAGATAGCCCCGTACACTGGACGTGTACCCTACAGATGATTATATACAGAGATAGCCCCGTACACTGGACGTGTACCCTTCAGATGGTTATATACAGAGATAGCCCCATACACTGGACGTGTACCCTTCAGATGGTTATATATAGAGATAGCCCCATGCACTGGACGTGTACCCTCCAGATGGTTATATATAGAGATAGCCCCATGCACTGGACGTGTACCCTCCAGATGGTTATATATATAGAGATAGCCCCATGCACTGGACGTGTACCCTCCAGATGGTTATATACAGAGATAGCCCCATGCACCGGACGTGCGGCCTACAGATGGTTATATACAGAGATAGCCCCGTACACCGGACGTGTACCCTACAGATGGTTATATACAGAGATAGCCCCGTACACCGGACGTGTACCCTTCAGATGGTTATATACAGAGATAGCCCCGTACACCGGACGTGTACCCTACAGATGGTTATATACAGAGATAGCCCCGTACACCGGACGTGTACCCTACAGATGGTTATATACAGAGATAGCCCCGTACACCGGACGTGTACCCTACAGATGGTTATATACAGAGATAGCCCCGTACACCGGACGTGTACCCTACAGATGGTTATATACAGAGATAGCCCCGTACACTGGACGTGTACCCTACAGATGGTTATATATAGAGATAGCCCCGTACACTGGACTCCCCCATAATCCCCCTATATTCTGCCCCCAGGTGGCCGCACTGTGCACTTACCCAGAGCTGCTGGAAAGTGATCGGTTCCCAGAAGATGCCAAGACCAGAGCCCGGGGAATTCTGCAGAACCTAGACAATGGATCTGTGGGTGAGTGACGGCCAATCAGGAGATTTAGGGGACCCCCAGTGGGTACAAGCAGAGATCGTATGGATGGTGGTCCTCGGCTTGTGGTGGCCATAACTTCATGTCCCACTGAATCCACAGGCAGCTACAATGAAAGCTACATAACTCAGACATTACCACAGAAGATCAGCAGCTTCCTCCAGAGGAGAGACCATGGGGTCCCCAGTAACCCCAGAAATATCATTGTGTGCAGCGGAACCTCCCAGGCCATAGTGGTGAGTCCATTATAACATTGTATCCTCCTCGTAATGTCCTGTACTCCAATCACAACCAGAGCTGCATTCATACTTCTGCCAGCTACTAGTTCTTAAAGGGGTACTCTGGTGGAAAACTTTTTTTTTTTTTTAATCAACTGGTGCCAGAAAGTTAAAAGGATTTGTAAATTACTATTGTTAAAAAATCTTAATTCTTACAGTACTTATCAGCTGCTGTATGCTTCACAGGAAGTTTTTTTCTTTTTGAACTTCTTTTCTGTTTGTCCACAGTGCTCTCTGCTGACACCTCTGTCCATGTCAGGAACTGTCCAGAGTAGGAGCAAATCCCCATAGAGACCTCCCCTGCTCTGGACAGTTCCTGACATGGACAGAGGTGGCAGCAGAGAGCACTGTTGTCAGACTGAAAAGAACTCCAGAAAGAAATACAACTTCCTCTCTAGTATACAGCAGCTGATAAGTACTAGAAGGATTAAGATTTTTAAATAGAAGTCATTTACAAATCAGTTTAACTTTTTGACACCAGTTGATTTTAAAAAAAATGTTTTCCATCGGAGTACCCCTTTAAATGACATAAAGCCAGGAGTGCCCAGACCAATTGCGGACCCCATAGTGGACCCTTCACCTGTTCCCCTTACAGATGACGTGTGTTGCCGCTGTTGTCCTCCCTGTCTTCCTACACAGAGGTTGGTATGTACATGCGTTCAGTCAGAGTGTGCTTAGCAATGGTGGTCATACAGACGGGGTCTATGGAGGTCTATGAAGCCTTAACCCCCAATTCTGGCCTTAAAGGGATCTTTTCCCCATCACTTCTTCTCTCCAGCCCTTCTACCCTCTGAGAGGTAAGGGTTGTCAAATCATCACACGATGGCGAAACCGGATCCCAACGTGACGTCCAATAGAAGAGGCTGAAATGAGGAGAATTGTCTTAGAGGGGAACGATTTATTCAGAGAGAGACTTCACAAGGAGGATTGGTATTCCAAGATAAAATCCCCAGGAAAAGTAGTGGAGGATGGGGGTGATTGTCCAGCAGACTGTGAGAGTGGTAGTGAAGATGAGGAACAAGACAGAGGGAGAAGAAGATCAGGGCCCTGTGGTACCAAGTGAGAAAGCTGAGGAAGCTAAGACCGAACCAGTGAGGAGTGTGCGAGTATATCTGCAGGACTAGTGGCATGACCACCATTATCGGGAGAAAGTGCGAGCGAAGAGGGTTGTGGAGGAGGGGTGTGGAGGTGAATAGGAGGAGGGGTGTGAAGGTGAAGAGGAGGAGGGGTGTGAAGGTGAAGAGGAGGAGGGGTGTGGAGGTGAAGAGGAGGAGGGGTGTGGAGGTGAAGAGGAGGAGGGGTGCGGAGGTGAAGAGGAGGAGGGGGTGCGGAGGTGAAGAGGAGGAGGGGTGTGGAGGTGAAGAGGAGGAGGGGGTGCGGAGGTGAAGAGGAGGAGGGGGTGCGGAGGTGAAGAGGAGGAGGGGGTGCGGAGGTGAAGAGGAGGAGGGGGTGCGGAGGTGAAGAGGAGGAGGGGTGCGGAGGTGAAGAGGAGGAGGGGGTGCGGAGGTGAAGAGGAGGAGGGGGTGCGGAGGTGAAGAGGAGGAGGGGGTGCGGAGGTGAAGAGGAGGAGGGGGTGCGGAGGTGAAGAGGAGGAGGGGGTGCGGAGGTGAAGAGGAGGAGGGGGTGCGGAGGTGAAGAGGAGGAGGGGTGCGGAGGTGAAGAGGAGGAGGGGTGCGGAGGTGAAGAGGAGGAGGGGTGCGGAGGTGAAGAGGAGGAGGGGTGCGGAGGTGAAGAGGAGGAGGGGTGCGGAGGTGAAGAGGAGGAGGGGTGTGGAGGTGAAGAGGAGGAGGGATGGTCAGTTTGGAGGACCTGATGCTCTTGTATGGTCTCAGTGCCGGTGAGGACCTGGTAGGGGAGGAGTCAATAAAGGGAACAAAGACAGAAAAAAACATTGGCGCAAGTAATCCTTGGATATGTTCACCGAACCGTCTGCAAATTCAGGGTGCGGACCCCGGTGATCTCTCTGTCCCTAATTTTGCAAGTTTGGTGATGGGCAGAACACCGGGAAGAATACAGCAAAGATGGCGGAGAGGGCGGAGCCCACTTGTCATAATACGGGGCTGGAGGGCGCCCTCTGCAGGTGGAGGGACAACTGAACACCAACGATGGAGAAAACTGGTGAAAACACCAAATACCTGTTATAGAATGGGCAGAAATAGCGCCGCCCCTCAGGTAGACAGGACAAGTGACCAGATATGACCCGACCCTGGGGACAGATGACGTGACATCATCAGCCAATCACAGGGGTATTATACTGTGTGGGAGGAGAATGAGAGGACTGATGGCAGGACAGGAGTTGTAGGAAGGATTAAAATCCTGGTTACCTGGGCTACATAGGAGTAATCTCATAGATGGAGGAGGATACCCCTGGTGTGATAGGAGTAATCCCATAGATGGAGGAGGATACCCCTGGTATGATAGGAGTAATCCCATAGATGGATGAGGATACCCCTGGTATGATAGGAGTAATCCCATAGATGGAGGAGGATACCCCTGGTATGATAGGAGTAATCCCATAGATGGAGGAGGATACCCCTGGTATGATAGGAGTAATCCCATAGATGGATGAGGATACCCCTAGTATGTTAGGAGTAATCCCATAGATGGAGGAGGATACCCCTGGTATGATAGGAGTAATCTCATAGATGGAGGAGGATACCCCTGGTGTGATAGGAGTAATCCCATAGATGGAGGAGGATACCCCTGGTATGATAGGAGTAATCCCATAGATGGATGAGGATACCCCTGGTATGTTAGGAGTAATCCCATAGATGGAGGAGGATACCCCTGGTATGTTAGGAGTAATCCCATAGATGGAGGAGGATACCCCTGGTATGATAAGAGTAATCCCATAGATGGAGGAGGATACCCCTGGTATGATAGGAGTAATCCCATAGATGGAGGAGGATACCCCTGGTATGATAGGAGTAATCCCATAGATGGAGGAGGATACCCCTGGTATGATAGGAGTAATCCCATAGATGGATGAGGATACCCCTGGTATGATAGGAGTAACCCCATAGATGGATGAGGATACACCTGGTATGATAGGAGTAACCCCATAGATGGAGGAGGATACCCCTGGTATGATAGGAGTAATCCCATAGATGGAGGAGGATACCCCTGGTATGATAGGAGTAATCCCATAGATGGAGGAGGATACCCCTGCTATGATAGGAGTAACCCCATAGATGGAGGAGGATACCCCTTGCAGGATAGGAGTAGTAGTCCTCTCAGGTGACTCTGACCTTGTGATTTGCACAGAGTGTATTATCCTTGGTGGTGAATGATGAGGAGGAGCTGAACACGGGAATCCTGCTCTCGGTGCCCTATTACCCACTTTACATGGACACCATCGCCCTGTCTGGTGCAGTAAAAATACCGTATTACCTGGATGAGGAGCACGGATGGGCCATCAACGTCAGCCAGATTCGGGAGGGTCTACCTGCGGCCAGAAAATACTGTAACCCAAAGGTGCTCTGCGTGATCAACCCGGGGAACCCCACAGGTAAGGAACCCCGATGTGACACCAAAGACTTGTGTGGAGGTGTCCATGATATCATGTGGCCTGGTGAACGTGCCCACTACAGTCCCCTATAGGACTAAGTTTACACGGTCCTACGCCCGCACAGGATTACACTGTACAGTATATTTATAGAGCTGCTTATACCGGTCTCTGTATTATTTCATGGCATCTTATTACGGTATTATATAACCCCTAGGACACGTCCTGACCCGAGAGAACATCTCCGAACTCATCCACCTGGCGGCGGAGGAGGACCTCCTGATCATCGCTGATGAGGTGAGATCACATGACTTACTGATCCGCACAGTCTATGAATCCATCCTGTGACCTAAGTAACAGAAGGGTCCAAGATTATCCTACTGTGCTTAAAGGGGCACACTAGGTTAAATTTGGCTCTTACCTCCAGTATTATATGGATAGGTTTTATTTAAAGGAAAACTGTCCGATTTTTTTCCCGCACTATCCACAGGTACTGATGGATAGTGTGGGAGACACTGATTTCAATGAGCCCTACCTTACCTGGATCCATCCGGCCGTTCACCCGCAATTGTACTTTTATTCTATGTGTATATCTTGCTGTAACTGGCAGGGGCGGAGCTTCTGCAGTTTAACTGGCACTGACGTCAGCGCCGCTTATGAATATGCATCCCCCCTCCCTCCAGCTCTCCCTCTCTTCGCAGGTCTCTGTACACTGAGGACAAGCGGGGCTCTGTACACTGAGGACAAGCGGGGGCTCTGTACACTGAGGACAAGCAGGGCTCTGTACACTGAGGACAAGCAGGGGTCTGTACACAGAGGACAAGCGGGGATCTGTACACTGAGGACAAGCGGGGATCTGTACACTGAGGACAAGCGGGGGCTCTGTACACTGAGGACAAGCGGGGGCTCTGTACACTGAGGACAAGCGGGGGCTCTGTACACTGAGGACAAGCGGGGCTCTGTACACTGAGGACAAGCGGGGCTCTGTACACTGAGGACAAGCGGGGCTCTGTACACTGAGGACAAGCGGGGCTCTGTACACTGAGGACAGGCGGGGCTCTGTACACTGAGGACAAGCAGGGCTCTGTACACTGAGGACAAGCAGGGCTCTGTACACTGAGGACAAGCAGGGCTCTGTACACTGAGGACAAGCAGGGAGGGCACACTGGTCTTCGGCGGTGGCAGCAGTGAACTCCGGCTCTGCCACGCTTAGATGTGAGATTCACGTCACAGTGGGGCATGACTGAAGCACCTCTCCCAGGTTCTCTTAAAGGGCCACCACTACAGTGGCTGTCTGGCAACAGCTCTGGGCCTGGCTCCGACATCGTAGCCGCACAGACCTAGCAACCATAGCGGGCCCTTTCCCCGTGCTAGGCCGGCTATTAAGAAAAACATTTTTTAGATTTTATATGACAGGCGGCGGGATGCGGGCCCTTTTCCTAGCCGGGCCGTAGGACAATGTCCGAATGGACCGGCCGGTCAGTCCGCCCCTGGCAGTATTATGTGACCACGATATGGCAGTATTATGTGACCACGATATGGCAGTATTATTTGAACACTATATGGCAGTATTATTTGAACAATATATGGCAGTATTATATGAACACTATATGGCAGTATTATATGAACACTATATGGCAGTAATATATGAACACTATGTGTCAGCATTATATAAACACTATATGGCAGTATTATATAAATACTATATGGCAATATTATTTGAACAATATATGGCAGTATTATATGAACACTATATGGCAGTATTATATAAACACTATATGGCAGTATTATATAAATACTATATGGCAATATTATATGAACACTATATGGCAGTATTATATGAACACTATATGGCAGTATTATATGAACACTATATGGCAGTAATATATGAACACTATGTGTCAGCATTATATAAACACTATATGGCAGTATTATATAAATACTATATGGCAATATTATTTGAACAATATATGGCAGTATTATATGAACACTATATGGCAGTATTATATAAACACTATATGGCAGTATTATATAAATACTATATGGCAATATTATTTGAACAATATATGGCAGTATTATATGAACACTATATGGCAGTAATATATGAACACTATGTGTCAGCATTATATAAACACTATATGGCAGTATTATATAAATACTTTATGGCAGTATTATTTGAACAATATATGGCAGTATTATATGAACACTATGTGGCAGTATTATATAAATACTATATGGCAATATTATTTGAACAATATATGGCAGTATTATATGAACACTATATGGCAGTAATATATAAATACTTTATGGCAGTATTATTTGAACAATATATGGCAGTATTATATGAACACTATGTGGCAGTATTATATGAACACTATGTGGCAGTATTATATTAACACTATGTGGCAGTATTATATGAACACTAAATGGCAGTATTATATGAACACTAAATGGCAGTATTATATAAATATAATGTGGCAGTATTACATAAATACTATATGGCAGTATTATATGAACACTTTGTGGCAGTATTATAAAAACATCGTTTGGCAGTAGGCTGTGAGCATTGAATGGCAGTATTATATGAACACTATATGGCAGTATTATATGAACACTATATGGCAGTATTATATGAACACTAAATGGCAGTATTATATGAATACTATGTGGCAGCATTATATGAACACTTTGTGGCAGTATTATATAAATGCAATATGCCAGTATTATATGAACACTTTGTGGTGGTATTATATGAACACTATGTGGCAGTATTATATGAACACTAAATGGCAGTATTATATGAATATAATGTGGCAGTATTACATAAATACTATATGGCAGTATTATATGAACACTTTGTGGCAGTATTATAAAAACATCGTTTGGCAGTAGGCTGTGAGCATTGAATGGCAGTATTATATGAACACTATATGGCAGTATTATATGAACACTAAATGGCAGTATTATATGAACACTAAATGGCAGTATTATATGAATATAATGTGGCAGTATTACATAAATACTATATGGCAGTATTATATAAACACTTTGTGGCAGTAGGTTGTGGGCATGGAATGGCAGTATTATATGAATACTATGTGGCAGTATTATATAAATACTATATGGCAGTATTATATGAACACTTTGTGGCAGTAGGTTGTGGGCATGGAATGGCAGTATTATATGAAAACTATGTGGCAGTATTATATAAATACTATATGGCAGTATTATATGAACACTTTGTGGCAGTAGGTTGTGAGCATGGAATGGCAGTATTATGTGGGGACTGTATACATAATAATATAGTGATCATCTTCAGTCATTTCTTTATTTATTCTATTGTTTTGTCAGGTTTATCAGGAAAATGTCTTCGCTCCAGGCGCTGTTTTCCATTCATTTAAGAAAGTTCTTTATGAGATGGGACCAAAGTACCGGGAGCGGGTCCAGATTATATCCGTCAACTCCATCTCCAAGGGGATCAGCGGGGAGTGAGAGCCGAATATTATCTGTCCATCTGTCTATAATATTACCCTCTGTCTATAATATTTCCATCTACAGTGGGAATCAAAAGTTTGGCACCCCAGGTAAAAATGTGTATTAATGTGCATAAAGAAGCCAAGGAAAGATGGAAAAATCTCCAAAAGGCATCAAATTACAGATTAGACATTCTTATAATATGTCAACAAAAATTAAATTTTATTTCCATCATTTACACTTTCAAAATAACAGAAAACAAAAAATGGCGTCTGCAAAAGTTTGTGCACCCTGCAGAATGTATAGCATGCACTGCCCCCTTTACAAAGCTGAGACCTGCCAGTGTCATGGATTGTTCTCAATCATCATCTGGGAAGACCATGTGATGTCAATCTTAAAGGTTTTAAATGCCCAGACTCATCTGACCTTGCCCCAACAATCAGCACCATGGGTTCTTCTAAGCAGTTGTCTAGAAATCTGAAACTGAAAATAGTTGACGCTCACAAAGCTGGAGAAGGCTATAAGAAGATAGCAAAACATTTCAGATGTCAATATCCTCTGTTCGGAATGTAATTAAGAAATGGCAGTCATCAGGAACAGTGGAAGTAAAAGCAAGATCTGGAAGACCAAGGAAAATATCAGACAGAACAGCTCGCAGGATTGTGAGAAAAACTATTAAAAACCCACGTTTGGCTGTACAATTCCTCCAGAAAGATCTGGCAGACACTGGCGTTGTGGTCCACTATTCCACTATAAAGAGATACTTGTACAAATATGGTCTTCATGGAAGAGTCATCAGAAGAAAACCTCTTCTACGTCCTCACCACAAAAATCAGTGTTTGAACTTTGCAAATGAACATATAGACAAGCCTGATGCATTTTGGAAACAAGTTCTGTGGATTGGTGAGGTTAAAATTTAACTTTTTGGCCGGAATGAGCAAAGGTACGTTTGGAGAAGAAGGGGAACAGAATTTAATGAAAAGAACCTCTGTCCAACTGTTAAGCATGGGGGTGGATCAATCATGCTTTGGGGTTGTATTGCAGCCAGGGAACATCTCATGAGTAGAAGGAAAAATCGATTCAATAAAATTTCAGCAAATTTTGGATGCTAACTTGATGCGATCTGTGAAAAAGCTGAAGTTAGAGAGAGGATGGCTTCTACAAATGGATAATGATCCTAAACCCACCTCGAAATCCACGGGGGATTACATCAAGAGGCGTAAACTGAAGGTTTTGCCATGGCCTTCACAATCTCCTGACCTCAACATAATTGAAAATCTATGGATAGACCTTAAAAGAGCAGTGTGTGACAGACAGCCCAGAAATCTCAAAGAACTGGAAGACTTTTGTAAGGAAGAATGGGCAAAGATACCTCAAACAAGAACTGAAAGACTCTTGGCTGCTACAAAAAGTGTTTACAAGCTGTGATACTTACCAAAGGGGGCAGTACAAGATATTAACTCTGCAGGGGGCACAAACTTTTGCAGACGCCATTTCTTTTTGTTTTCTGTTATTTTGTAAGTGTAAATGATGGAAATAAAATATAACTTTTGGTGACATATTATAAGAATGTCTAATCTGTAATTTGATGCCTTTTGGAGATTTTTCCATCTTTCCTTGGATTCTTTATGCAGATTAATATACATTTTTACCTGGGTTGCACAAACGTTTGATCCCCACTGTATATATAATATTTCCATCTATCTATAAAATTTCAATCTATAATATTTCCATCTGTCTATAATATTTCCATCTGTCTATATTACCATCTGTCTATAATATTACCATCTATCTATAATATTACCATCTATCTATAATATTACCATCTGTCTATAATATTACCACCTGTCTATAATATTTCCATCTATCTATAATATTTCCATCTGTCTATAATATTTCCATCTATCTATAATATTACCATCTATCTATAATATTTCCATCAGTCTATAATATTACCATCTGCCTATAATATTTCTCTCTGTCAATAATAATAATATTACCATCTATCTATAATATTTCCATCTGTCTATAATATTTCCATCTATCTGTCTATAATATTTCCATCTATCTATATTACCATCTATTTATAATATTACCATCTGTCTATAATATTTCCATCTGTCTATAATATTTCCATCTATCTATATTACCATCTATCTATATTTCCACCTGTCTATAATATTTCCATCTGTCTATAATATTTCCATCTGTCTATAATATTACCATCTATCTATAATATTTCCATCTGTCTATAATATTACCATCTATCTATAATATTTCCATCTATCTATAATATTACCATCTATCTATAATATTACCATCTATCTATAATATTTCCATCTGTCTATAATATTTCCATCTATCTGTCTATAATATTTCCATCTATCTATATTACCATCTATCTATAATATTACCATCTGTCTATAATATTTCCATCTATCTATATTACCATCTGTCTATAATATTACCATCTGTCTATAATATTACCATCTGTCTATAATATTACCATCTATCTATATTACCATCTATCTATAATATTACCATCTATCTATAATATTACCATCTGTCTATAATATTTCCATCTATCTATATTACCATCTATCTATAATATTACCATCTGTCTATAATATTTCCATCTATCTATATTACCATCTGTCTATAATATTACCATCTGTCTATAATATTACCATCTGTCTATAATATTTCCATCTGTCTATATTACCATCTATCTATAATATTTCCATCTATCTATAATATTACCATCTGTCTATAATATTACCACCTGTCTATAATATTACCATCAGTCTATAATCTTACAGCCATTATATGGACGTGTCCTCTTTGTGCCCTATAAGGTGCGGGGTCCGGGCCGGATACATTGAGTTTGTGAATATTGATCCTGCAGTGTTTGAGGTTTTGTACATCCTGAAATCCTTCCATATCCCATCTGCCATTGGGACACTGATGTTGGAGGTGGTCCTGGACCCTCCGCAGCCCGGAGACCCCTCTTATGACACCTTCATGATGGTGAGTGCAGTAGAGATGGAAGGTTATTACCTTACAATATAGAATGACCCCAGAAGAGGCCCTGGGTGATCGCTCCACTATTACACTTAAAGGGGTACTTCAGAGAAGATAAGAAAAAAGAAAATGCCCCAAAGCCCCACAATACCCGTTCTGTGTCCTCTGTAGTTATTCATGTGGTTTATGCAGCTCCTTTGGCTCCTGATGTCTCCTAAATACTTTTTCCTTGTCTGCAGCCTAGACTACAACTCCCAGAAGTCAATGCAGCTCTGTGTAATGGCTGTCAGCCAATTGCTTTCACTATCTGTGCAGCTCACACACACTGTTCATGTCTTTTCTTTCAGACTATCCTTCCTCCAGCAATAAATCTTGCTGTGCTCTGAATAGCAGAAGTCAGTGATTAGATATTCAGCAGAAAAACAGCAGCTATGTGCTCAGACTAAGAATCTTCACTGCTCTTCTCTCACAGCTCACAAGCTCTCACACAGGGAGGGGAGGGGGAGGTGTGACTGTACAGACAGAGCTCTAGACCAAACAGAAATCAGACAGAAATCAGGTGGTGTTGTCCTTAAGGGTGGGGGCTAGTCTCAGTGAGGGGTTTACATCAAGACAAGGTGGATTTGAGAATTACATTTTCCTCTCATTTCCTGCCTGTAAGTGACAGCTGAAAGAGAGGAAACTGCTGTATATAGCTAATGAATGATATTTAGACAAATACATAGGTTGGTGAGAGGGAAAGGATGGGCTATGGGTTTAGTTCCCCGGAGTACCCCTTTTAGATCCCTTCCAGACCCCCGCAGACTGCAGCCACCTCCTTTCCCGGGAACACCACAAAATTCAACCACCTCCTCTCCCGGGACCATCTCAGAACACTGCGACCTCCTCTCCCAGGACCACCACAGAACACCACCACCTCCTCTCCCGGGACCACACAGCCACCTCCTCTCCCGGGACCACCACAGAACACAGCCACCTCCTCTCCTGGGACCACCACAGAACACCACCACCTCCTCTCCCGGGACCACACAGCCACCTCCTCTCCCGGGACCACCACAGAACACAGCCACCTCCTCTCCTGGGACCACCACAGAACACAGCCACCTCCTCTTCCGTGACCACCACAGGATTCAGCCACCTCCTCTCCTGGGACCACCTCAGAACACAGCCACCTCCTCTCCTGGGACCAATACAAAATACAACCACTTCCTCTCCCAAGACCACCACAAAATACAACAACCTCCTCTCCCGGGCCACCACAGAACACAACCACCTCCTCTCTGGATACCTGGAGAGTCAAGTTACTATCCCTCCCCCCACCCATGAGCTGAATGATACTGTCCAGGCCCCCATAGAATTGAACCCTCCTGGACCACCATAGAACACAACTACACTCTCCAATAATAATTAATATCATGGCAGCAGGTTTATATCATGGCAGCAGGTTAACATCATTAGAAAATGGCTGGTTGCTGAGGGTTTGGGTGCACTGTGGTGACACGGGAGTGATAATTGTAAGTGACTGAGGTTCGGGGTGCATTGATGATTAGTGTGAGCGACTGAGGGTCGGGGTGCAGTGATGATGAGTTTGAGCAACTGAGGGTCGAAATACAGTGATGATGAGTGTGACTGGCTGAGGGTCGGGGTGCAGTGATAATGACTGTGAGCGGCTTAGGGTTGGAGTGCAGTGATGATGAGTGTGAGCAGCTGAGAGTCGGGGGTGCAGTGATGATGAGTGTGAGCCACCGAGGGTCAGGGTGCAGTGATAAGTGTGAGCTGCTGAGGGTCAGGATATAGTGATAATGAGTGTGAGCCGCTGAGGGTCATGGTGCAGTGATGATGAGTGTGAGCCGCTGAGGGTCGGGGTGCAGTGATAATGAGTGTGAGCCACTGAGCGTCGGGGTGCATTGATAATGAGTGTGAGCTGCTGAGGGTTGGGGTGCAGTGATGATGAGTGTGAACCACTGAGGATCGGGATGCAGTGATGAGTGTGAGCCACTGAGGGTCGGGGTGCAGTGATAATGAGTGTGAGCCACTGAGGGTCGGGGTGCAGTGATAATGAGTGTGAGCCGCTGAGGGTCGGGGCGCAGTTGTTACGCCGAGCGCTCCGGGTCCCCGCTCCTCCCCGGAGCGCTCGCTACACTCTCCTCACTGCAGCGCTCCGGTCGGTTCCACGGACCCGGGGCGCTGCGATACCGCCTCCGGCCGGGATGCGATTCGCGATGCGGGTAGCGCCCGCTCGCGATGCGCACCCCGGCTCCCGTACCTGACTCGCTCTCCGTCAGTTCTGTCCCGGCGCGCGCGGCCCCGCTCCCTAGGGCGCGCGCGCGCCGGGTCTTTGCGATTTAAAGGGCCACTGCGCCGCTGATTGGCGCAGTGGTTCCAATTAGTGTTGACACCTGTGCACTTCCCTATATCACCTCACTTCCCCTTCACTCCCTCGCCAGATCTTGTTGCCATCGTGCCAGTGAAAGCGTTTCCTTGTGTGTTCCTAGCCTGTGTTCCAGATCTCCTGCCGTTGCCCCTGACTACGATCCTTGCTGCCTGCCCCGACCTTCTGCTACGTCCGACCTTGCTTCTGTCTACTCCCTTGTACCGCGCCTATCTTCAGCAGCCAGAGAGGTTGAGCCGTTGCTAGGGGATACGACCTGGTCACTACCGCCGCAGCAAGACCATCCCGCTTTGCGGCGGGCTCTGGTGAAAACCAGTAGTGACTTAGAACCGATCCTCTAGCACGGTCCACGCCAATCCCTCTCTGGCACAGAGGATCCACTACCTGCCAGCCGGCATCGTGACAGTAGATCCGGCGCTGGATCCCGCTGAAGTTCCTCTGCCAGTTGTCGCTGACCTCACCACGGTGGTCGCCCAGCAGTCACAACAGATAGCGCAACAAGGCCAACAGCTGTCTCAACTGACTGTTATGCTACAACAGTTACTACCACAGCTCCAGCAATCATCTCCTCCGCCAGCTCCTGCACCTCCTCCGCAGCGAGTGGCCGCTTCTGGACTACGACTATCCTTGCCGGATAAATTTGATGGGGGCTCAAAGTTTTGCCGTGGCTTTCTTTCCCAATGTTCATTACACTTGGAGATGATGTCGGACCAGTTCCCCACTGAAAGGTCTAAGGTGGCTTTCGTAGTCAGCCTGCTGTCTGGAAAAGCCCTGGCTTGGGCCACACCGCTCTGGGACCGCAATGACCCCGTCACTGCCTCTGTACACTCCTTCTTCTCGGAAATTCGAAGTGTCTTTGAGGAACCTGCCCGAGCCTCTTCTGCTGAGACTGCCCTGTTGAACCTGGTCCAGGGTAATTCTTCCGTTGGCGAGTATGCCGTACAATTCCGTACTCTTGCTTCAGAATTATCCTGGAATAATGAGGCACTCTGCGCGACCTTTAAAAAAGGCCTATCCAGCAACATTAAAGATGTTCTGGCCGCACGAGAAATCCCTGCTAATCTACATGAACTCATTCACCTAGCCACTCGCATTGACATGCGTTTTTCCGAAAGGCGTCAGGAGCTCCGCCAGGATATGGACTCTGTTCGCACGAGGCGTTTCTTCTCCCCGGCTCCTCTCTCCTCTGGTCCCCTGCAATCTGTTCCTGTGCCTCCCGCCGTGGAGGCTATGCAGGTCGACCGGTCTCGCCTGACACCTCAAGAGAGGACACGACGCCGCATGGAGAATCTCTGCCTGTACTGTGCTAGTACCGAACACTTCCTGAAGGATTGTCCTATCCGTCCTCCCCGCCTGGAAAGACGTACGCTGACTCCGCACAAAGGTGAGACAGTCCTTGATGTCTACTCTGCTTCTCCACGTCTTACTGTACCTGTGCGGATGTCTGCCTCTGCCTTCTCCTTCTCTGCTGTGGCCTTCTTGGACTCTGGATCTGCAGGAAATTTTATTTTGGCCTCTCTCGTCAACAGGTTCAACATCCCGGTGACCAGTCTCGCCAGACCCCTCTACATCAATTGTGTAAACAATGAAAGATTGGACTGTACTATACGTTTCCGCACGGAGCCCCTTCTAATGTGCATCGGATCTCATCACGAGAGGATTGAACTTTTGGTCCTCCCCAATTGCACTTCTGAAATTCTCCTTGGACTTCCCTGGCTTCAACTCCATTCCCCAACCCTGGATTGGTCCACTGGGGAGATCAAGAGTTGGGGGCCCTCTTGTTCTAAGGACTGCCTAAAACCGGTTCCCAGTAACCTTTGCCGTGACTCTGTGGTTCCTCCTGTAACCGGTCTCCCTAAGGCCTATATGGACTTTGCGGACGTTTTTTGCAAAAAACAAGCTGAGACTCTACCTCCTCACAGGCCTTATGATTGTCCTATTGACCTCCTCCCGGGCACTACTCCACCCCGGGGCAGAATCTATCCTCTGTCCGTCCCAGAGACTCTTGCCATGTCTGAATACGTCCAGGAAAATTTAAAAAAGGGCTTTATCCGTAAATCCTCCTCTCCTGCCGGAGCCGGATTTTTCTTTGTGTCCAAAAAAGATGGCTCTCTACGTCCTTGCATTGACTACCGCGGTCTTAATAAAATCACGGTTAAGAACCGCTACCCCCTACCCCTCATCTCTGAACTCTTTGATCGTCTCCAAGGTGCCCATATTTTTACCAAACTGGACTTAAGAGGTGCTTATAATCTCATCCGCATCAGAGAGGGGGATGAATGGAAAACGGCATTTAACACCAGAGATGGACACTTTGAGTATCTGGTCATGCCCTTTGGCCTGTGCAACGCCCCTGCCGTCTTCCAAGACTTTGTTAATGAAATTTTTCGTGATCTCCTATACTCCTGTGTTGTTGTATATCTGGACGATATCCTGATTTTTTCTGCCAATCTAGAAGAACACCGCCAGCATGTCCGTATGGTTCTTCAGAGACTTCGTGACAATCAACTCTATGCCAAAATAGAGAAATGTCTGTTTGAATGCCAATCTCTTCCTTTTCTAGGATACTTGGTCTCTGGCCAGGGACTACAAATGGACCCAGATAAACTCTCTGCCGTCTTAGATTGGCCACGCCCCTCCGGACTCCGTGCCATCCAACGTTTTTTGGGGTTCGCCAATTATTACAGGCAATTTATTCCACATTTTTCTACCATTGTGGCTCCTATTGTGGCTTTAACCAAAAAAAATGCCGATCCCAAGTCTTGGCCTCCTCAAGCGGAAGACGCCTTTAAACGACTCAAGTCTGCCTTTTCTTCGGCTCCCGTGCTCTCCAGACCTGACCCATCTAAACCCTTCCTATTGGAGGTTGATGCCTCCTCAGTGGGAGCTGGAGCTGTCCTTCTACAAAAAAACTCTTCCGGGCATGCTGTTACTTGTGGTTTTTTTTCTAGGACCTTCTCTCCGGCGGAGAGGAACTACTCCATCGGGGATCGAGAGCTTCTAGCCATTAAATTAGCACTTGAGGAATGGAGGCATCTGCTGGAGGGATCAAGATTTCCAGTTATTATTTACACCGATCACAAGAACCTCTCCTACCTCCAGTCTGCCCAACGGCTGAATCCTCGTCAGGCCAGGTGGTCTCTGTTCTTTGCCCGATTTAATTTTGAAATTCACTTTCGGCCTGCTGATAAGAACATTAGGGCCGATGCTCTCTCTCGTTCCTCAGATGCTTCTGAAATTGAACCCTCTCCTCAACACATCATTCCTCCTGACTGCCTGATTTCCACTTCTCCAGCCTCCATCAGGCAAACTCCTCCAGGAAAGACCTTTGTTTCTCCACGCCAACGCCTTGGAATCCTCAAATGGGGGCACTCCTCCCATCTCGCAGGTCATGCGGGCATCAAGAAATCTGTGCAACTCATCTCTCGCTTCTATTGGTGGCCGACTCTAGAGACTGATGTGGTGGACTTTGTGCGAGCCTGCACTATCTGTGCCCGGGATAAGACTCCTCGCCAGAAGCCCGCTGGTTTTCTTCATCCTCTACCTGTCCCCGAACAACCTTGGTCTCTGATTGGTATGGATTTTATTACTGACTTACCCCCATCCCATGGCAACACTGTTATTTGGGTGGTCGTTGATCGATTCTCCAAAATGGCACATTTCATCCCTCTTCCTGGTCTTCCTTCAGCGCCTCAGTTGGCTAAACAATTTTTTGTACACATTTTTCGTCTTCACGGGTTGCCTACACAGATCGTCTCGGATAGAGGCGTCCAATTTGTGTCTAAATTCTGGAGGGCTCTCTGTAAACAACTCAAGATTAAATTAAATTTTTCTTCTGCATACCATCCTCAATCCAATGGACAAGTAGAGAGAATTAACCAGATCTTGGGTGACTATTTACGACATTTTGTTTCCTCCCGCCAGGATGACTGGGCAGATCTTCTACCTTGGGCCGAATTCTCGTATAATTTCAGAATCTCTGAATCTTCCTCCAAATCCCCGTTTTTCGTGGTGTACGGCCGTCACCCTCTTCCCCCCCTCCCTACCCCCTTGCCCTCTGGTCTGCCCGCTGTGGATGAAATTTCTCGTGATCTTTCCATCATATGGAGAGAGACCCAAAATTCTCTCTTACAGGCTTCTTCACGCATGAAGAGATTCGCGGATAAGAAAAGAAGAGCTCCTCCCATTTTTTCCCCTGGAGACAAGGTATGGCTCTCCGCTAAATATGTCCGCTTCCGTGTCCCTAGCTATAAGTTGGGACCACGCTATCTGGGTCCTTTCAAGATTTTGCGCCAGATTAATCCTGTCTCTTACAAACTTCTTCTTCCTCCTTCTCTTCGTATTCCTAATGCCTTTCACGTTTCTCTTCTTAAACCACTTATCATTAACCGTTTCTCTCCCAAATCTGTTCCCCCCACTCCTGTCTCCGGCTCCTCGGACATCTTCTCCGTCAAAGAAATTTTAGCTTCTAAAAAGGTCAGAGGGAAAACTTTCTTTTTAGTAGATTGGGAGGGTTGTGGTCCAGAAGAGAGGTCCTGGGAACCTGAGGACAATATCCTGGACAAAAGTCTGATCCTCAGGTTCTCAGGCTCCAAGAAGAGGGGGAGACCCAAGGGGGGGGGTACTGTTACGCCGAGCGCTCCGGGTCCCCGCTCCTCCCCGGAGCGCTCGCTACACTCTCCTCACTGCAGCGCTCCGGTCGGTTCCACGGACCCGGGGCGCTGCGATACCGCCTCCGGCCGGGATGCGATTCGCGATGCGGGTAGCGCCCGCTCGCGATGCGCACCCCGGCTCCCGTACCTGACTCGCTCTCCGTCAGTTCTGTCCCGGCGCGCGCGGCCCCGCTCCCTAGGGCGCGCGCGCGCCGGGTCTTTGCGATTTAAAGGGCCACTGCGCCGCTGATTGGCGCAGTGGTTCCAATTAGTGTTGACACCTGTGCACTTCCCTATATCACCTCACTTCCCCTTCACTCCCTCGCCGGATCTTGTTGCCATCGTGCCAGTGAAAGCGTTTCCTTGTGTGTTCCTAGCCTGTGTTCCAGATCTCCTGCCGTTGCCCCTGACTACGATCCTTGCTGCCTGCCCCGACCTTCTGCTACGTCCGACCTTGCTTCTGTCTACTCCCTTGTACCGCGCCTATCTTCAGCAGCCAGAGAGGTTGAGCCGTTGCTAGGGGATACGACCTGGTCACTACCGCCGCAGCAAGACCATCCCGCTTTGCGGCGGGCTCTGGTGAAAACCAGTAGTGACTTAGAACCGATCCTCTAGCACGGTCCACGCCAATCCCTCTCTGGCACAGAGGATCCACTACCTGCCAGCCGGCATCGTGACAGCAGTGATGAGGAGTGTGAGCCGCTGAGGGTCAGGTGCAATGATGATGAGTGTGAGCTGCTGGGGGATGGGGGTCTAGTGATGAGTGAGAGCCACTGAGGGTTGGGGTGTAGTGATGAAGAGTGTGAGCGCACACTCACTACTCCATCTTATTTCCAGGAGAATCAGACACTGCTTAATAATCTGGCACAGAAGGCCCAGATCACAGAGAAGATCCTGAACCAGAGCCCCGGAATCCACTGTTATCCCATCCAGGGCGCCCTGTACGCCTTCCCCAGGATCCAGATCCCTGACAGGGCCATCAGACTGGCGCAGGTATCACGAAGGTCATGGGGGGTGATGTCCACCATAGTCACCACACCAGGGCTGGGGGCAGCTCCTCTACCTATGGTACATCATGGATTCTCTGCTCTAGTCATATGTTACTGATATGAATCTCCTGACTGTCCTATAATGTCCATGATGATGTGTGGCTCCTGTCATCTCATCTTCATGGTGTTCTCACAAATTATACTAGAATGATATTACTCACAAGAAGGTGGAAACTCCATCTACTGATACCATTAAACCCCTCAAGATGGTGGACATTCCTAGTCACTATAATACCACACAAAATGGTGGATACTCCATCTCTAGTCACTATGATATCACACAAGATGGTGGACACTCCATCCCTAGTCACTATGATACCACACAAGATGGTGGACATTCCTAGTCACTATAATACCACACAAAATGGTGGATACTCCATCTCTAGTCACTATGATGCCACACAAGATGGTGGACACTCCATCCCTAGTCACTATAATATCACACAAGATGGTGGACTCTCCATCCCTAGTCACTATGATATCACACAAGATGGTGGACTCTCCATCCCTAGTCACTATGATATCATACAAGATGGTGGACTCTCCATCCCTAGTCACTCTGATATCACACAAGATGGTGGACACTCCATCCCTAGTCACTATGATATCACACAAGATGGTGGACACTCCATCCCTAGTCACTATGATACCACACAAGATGGTGGACACTCCATCCCTAGTCACTATGATACCACACAAGATGGTGGACACTCCATCTCTAGTCACTATGATGCCACACAAGATGGTGGACACTCCATCCCTAGTCCCTATAATATCACACAAGATGGTGGACACTCCATTCCTAGTCCCTATAATACCACACAAGATGGTGGACTCTCCATCCCTAATCACTATAATATCACACATTATGAGATCCCTTTCTTCTTCCGTTCTCACAGGAGCAGGGTCAGGAACCTGATGAGTTCTTCTGCCATCTTCTCCTGGAGGACACTGGCATCGTACTGTGCACTGGCAGCAGCTTTGGACAGGCAGCGGGGACTTACCATGTCAGGTATGCTTCCATTATCTATTCGCCATAATGACCCTATAAGGTACATTGCCATTATCTCTTACCACCCCCTATAAAGGTAAATCGTCATCATCTCTTACCGCCCCATATAGGGTACATCCCCATCATCTCTTACCGCCCCCTATAAAGGTACATCATCATCATCTCTTACCGCCCCATATAGGGTACAACGCCATCATCTCTTACCGCCCCCTATAGGGTACATCCCCATTATCTCTTACCACCCCCTATAAAGGTACATCGCCATCATCTCTTACCACCCCCTATAAAGGTACATCGCCATCATCTCTTACCGCCCCCTATAGGGTACATCCCCATCATCTCTTACCACCCCCTATAAAGGTACATCGCCATCATCTCTTACCGCCCCCTATAAAGGTACATCGCCATCATCTCTTACCGCCTCCTATAGGGTACATCCCCATCATCTCTTACCGCCCCCTATAAAGGTACATCATCATCATCTCTTACCGCCCCATATAGGGTACATCGCCATCATCTCTTACCGCCCCCTATAAAGGTACATCATCATCATCTCTTACCGCCCCATATAGGGTACATCGCCATCATCTCTTACCGCCCCCTATAGGGTACATCCCCATGATCTCTTACCACCCCCTATAAAGGTACATCGCTATCATCTCTTACAGCCCCCTATAAAGGTACATCGACATCATCTCTTACCGCTCCCTATAGGGTACATCCCCATCATCTCTTACCACCCCCTAAAATGTACCAATGGCAGCAAGAAGACTTTATAACTTGTGCCAGAGTGCCTCCCTTATAGCTTCTCAGGCAGACGGTGCCCCCTACAGATGGTCAGCCACACTGTGACCATTTTCACACAGAGTGCCCCCAAATAGATTCTTCAGCACATGGTCCCCCTGTATAGATTGTCAGACAGACAGTGCCCCCTTATAGATTGTTGGCCACACCGTACGAGGCAGAATGCCCCCATATAGATTGCCAGACAGAGTGCCCCCGTATAGATTGCCAGGCAGAGTGCCCCCTGTATGGATTGCCAGGCAGAGTGCCCCCTGTATGGATTGCCAGGCAGAGTGCCCCCCGTATAGATTGCCAGGCAGAGTGCCCCCTGTATAGATTGCCAGGCAGAGTGCCACCCCTAATAGATTGTCAGGCAGATTGCCCCCTTGTATAGATTGCCAGGCAGAGTGCCCCCTGTATAGATTGCCAGGCAGAGTGCTTCCTGTATAGATTGCCAGGCAGAGTGCCCCCCATATAGATTGCCAGGCAGAGTGCCCCCCATATAGATTGCCAGGCAGAGTGCCCCCCGTATAGATTGCCAGGCAGAGTGCCCCCCGTATAGATTGCCAGGCAGAGTGCCCCCCGTATAGATTGCCAGGCAGAGTGCCCCCTGTATAGATTGCCAGGCAGAGTGAACCCATGCTCCTTTCCTCCATCTTGTCTTAAAGGATCACTCTTCTCCATCCCATCGATGAGCTGAAATCCATTTTGCAGAGGATCGCCCAATTCCATGAACGGTTTATGTCAGAATATTCCTAAATATCTGAAATCTGGAAATCTTCCAAAACTTGGGGGTGCTCACCATGATCACACACGGCATCGCCTCACCCACCCACCCCACCAGGGGACCCCTGACCTCCCACAGCCTCAATCTGGAGCCACCATGAAGCTTCTGTAGACGATGGATCCTAGGACCTGCCGCAGCCTAATAAAATGATTTTATGGGATGAATTAAGTCTCCGTCATGTAATGTCACAAAAATAATGTCATAAATGGGGGGGCAGGGGGTGATGATATCATAGTGATGGAGGAGGTCCATAGCCTGAGGGGGATCATAATAATAGAGGGTCCACAGCCTGGGGGTTCATATTCATAGAGGGTCCAAAGCCATAGAGGGGTATGGAGCAGCGTCACAATGTTTCGCCAAGTACAGTGCATAGTGAAAGTATTCGGCCCCCTTGAACTTTTCGACCTTTTGCCACATTTCAGGCTTCAAACATAAAGATATAAAACTGTAATTTTTTCGTGAAGAATCAGCAACAAGTGGGACACAATCATGAAGTGGAACGAAATTTATTGGATATTTCAAACTTTGTTAACAAATAAAATGCAAAAAAAATTGGGCGTGAAAAATTATTCAGCCCCTTTACTTTCAGCGCAGCAAACTCTCTCCAGAAGTTCAGTGAAGATCTCTGAATGATCCAATGTTGACCTAAATGACTAATGATGATAAATAGAATCCACCTGTGTGTTATCAAGTCTCCGTATAAATGCACCTGCACTGTGATAGTCTCAGAGGTCCGTTTAAAGCACAGAGAGCATCATGAAGAACAAGGAACACACCAGGCAGGTCCGAGATACTGTTGTGGAGAAGTTTAAAGCCGGATTTGGATACAAAAAGATTTCCCGAGCTTTAAACATCCCAGGGAGCACTGTGCAAGCGATTATATTGAAATGGAAGGAGTATCAGACCACTGCAAATCTACGAAGACCTGGCCGTCCCTCTAAACTTTCAGCTCATACAAGTAGAAGACTGATCAGAGATGCAGCCAAGAGGCCCATGATCCCTCTGGATGAACTGCAGAGATCTACAGCTGAGGTTGGAGACTCTGTCCATAGGACAACTATCAGTCGTATTCTGCACAAATCTGGCCTTTATGGAAGAGTGGCAAGAAGAAAGCCATTTCTTAAAGATATCCATAAAAAGTGTTGTTTAAAGTTTGCCACAAGCCACCTGGGAGACACCAAACGTGGAAGAAGGGGCTCTGGTCAGATGAAACCAAAATTGAACTTTTTGGCAACAATGCAAAATGTTATGTTTGGCGTAAAAGCAACACAGCTCATCACCCTGAACACACCATCCCCACTGTCACACATGGCGGTGGCAGCATCATGGTTTGGGCTTTTCTTCAGCAGGGACAGGGAAGATGGTTAAAATTGATGGGAAGATGGATGGAGCCAAATACAGGACCATTCTGGAAGAAAACCTGATGGAGTCTGCAAAAGACCTGAGACTGGGACGGAGATTTGTCTTCCAACAAGACAATGATCCAAAACATAAAGCAAAATCTACAATGGAATGGTTCCCAAATAAACATATCCAGGTGTTAGAACGGCCAAGTCACAGTCCAGACCTGAATCCAATGGAGAATCTGTGGAGAGAACTGAAAACTGCTGTTCACAAACGCTCTCCATCCAACCTCACTGAGCTCCAGCTGTTCACAAACGCTCTCCATCCAACCCCACTGAGCTCCAGCTGTTCACAAACTCTCTCCATCCAACCTCACTGAGCTCCAGCTGTTCACAAACGCTCTCCATCCAACCTCACTGAGCTCCAGCTGTTCACAAACGCTCTCCATCCAACCTCACTGAGCTCCAGCTGTTCACAAACGCTCTCCATCCAACCGCACTGAGCTCCAGCTGTTCACAAACGCTCTCCATCCAACCCCACTGAGCTCCAGCTGTTCACAAACGCTCTCCATCCAACCCCACTGAGCTCCAGCTGTTCACAAACTCTCTCCATCCAACCTCACTGAGCTCCAGCTGTTCACAGATGCTCTCCATCCAACCTCACTGAGCTCCAGCTGTTCACAAACGCTCTCCATCCAACCTCACTGAGCTCCAGCTGTTCACAAACGCTCTCCATCCAACCTCACCGAGCTCCAGCTGTTCACAAACGCTCTCCATCCAACCTCACCGAGCTCCAGCTGTTCACAAACGCTCTCCATCCAACCTCACTGAGCTCCAGCTGTTCACAAACGCTCTCCATCCAACCTCAGTGAGCTCCAGCTCTTCACAAATGCTCTCCATCCAACCTCACTGAGCTCCAGCTGTTCACAAACGCTCTCCATCCAACCTCACTGAGCTCCAGCTGTTCACAAACGCTCTCCACCCAACCTCACTGAGCTCCAGCTGTTCACAAACGCTCTCCATCCAACCTCACTGAGCTCCAGCTGTTTTGCAAGGAGGAATGGGCAGAAATTTCAGTTTCTCGATGTGCAAAACTGATAGAGACCTACCCCAAGCGACTTACAGCTGTAATCACAGCAAAAGGTGGTGCTACAAAGTATTCACTTAACCTGTTAAGGACGCAGGGCGTATCCATACACCTCCGTTTTAAAGTCCTTAAGGACGCAGGGCGTATGGATACACCCGTGGGAATTCCGGTCCCCGCCGCTAGCCAGTTGGGGACCGGATCGGGATGCCTGCTGAAATCATTCAGCAGGCACCCCGGCACATCGCCCAGGGGGGTCCTGAGACCCCCCCATGTCGGCGATCGGAGAAAATCGCATGTCAATTCAGACATGCAATTTTCTCCAATACCGGGCTGATCGGGTCTCTGGTGACCCGATCACCTGGAAAATAGGGATTATCGGAGTTGTCAGTGACAGCCCCGATCAGCCTAAGGGATAGGAGTGAGGTTGCAGTGCTGCGATCTCCTCCTATCCCCTGCCATTAGTCAGAACTGATTGCCAGGAAACCCCCGTTCTGCCCACCCCTGGATGTCGGGCAGAACGGGGGGGGAGAAGATGGAGGCCTTTACCTGAGGACCAGATGCGTGGGGCCCGGCGATCATCGCATACATCCAGCGGAGATCACGGCTCAGGTAGGGAATCGACGGTGGGGGGGGAGAAATGGTGCTCAAACGGTAGCCCTCCAGATGTTGCCAAACTACAACTCTTAGCATGCCTAGACCACCCAGGCATGCTGGGAGTTGTAGTTCTGTAACATCTGTCCCTTCAGATTTTGCAATTTTCATGACATTTTTGAAAATTGCTGCTTTACTTTGAAGCCCTCAAATTTTTTCAAAAAGTCAAAATATGTCCATTTTATGATGCCAACTTAAAGTGGACATATTGTTTTTGTGAATAAAAATAAAATTTATTTGGAATATCCATTTTCCTTACAAGTAGAGAGCTTCAAAGTTAGAAAAATGCAAAATTTTCAAAATGTTCATGAAATTTGGGGATTTTTCACCAAGAAAGGATGCAATTAACGCCGAAAATTTGCCACCAAAATAAAGTAGAATATGTCATGAAAAAACATTCTCAGAATCAGAATATTCGGTAAAAGCATCCTAGAGTTATTAACGCTTAAATTGACCGTGGTCAGAATTGCGAAAAAGGGCTCAGTCCTTAAAGGGTTAAGGGGGCTGAATAATTTTGCAGGCCCAATTTTTCAGTTTTTTATTTGTTAAAAAAGTTTGAACTATCCAATAAATGTCGTTCCACTTCATGATTGTGTCCTACTTGTTATTGATTCTTTGGAAAAAATTACAGTTTTATATCTTTATGTTTGAAACCTGAAATGTGGCAAAAGGTCGAAAAGTTCAAGGGGGCTGAATACTTTCGCTATGCACTGTATATGTGACCAGGACCCACCACCATCTATATACCGAGACAGGAATTAACCAGTGACTACAACCAAGAAATACACAATTAGTTACATAGAATGAATATAAATCTACACAGAATATTTCCCTAAATGACAGAACAAGGCCTGGAGAAGAGGGGCAATCACAATTAATGTACTCTCTAAATATATAACTGCCACATACAGTGCAAACTAATATAATACTGTCACACACTGTAAACCTCTGAAAATAAAACTGCCACAAACTGTATCCCCTAAAGAGAATACTGCCACACAATGTGCCCCCTGAAAAGAATACTGCTGCAGACTGTGCCTCCTGAAGAGAATACTGCCACACACTGTACCCTCTGAATATAATACTGCCACACACTGTGCCCCCTAAAGAGAATACTGCCGCAGACTGTGCCCCCTGAAAAGAATACTGCCACACACTGTACCCTCTAAATATAATACTACCACACACTGTGCCTCCTGGAGAGAATACTGCCACACACTGTGCCCCCTAAAGAGAATACTGCCGCAGACTGTGCACCCCTGAAAAGATTACTGCCACAGACTGTGCCTCCTGAAGAGAATACTGCCACACACTGTACCCTCTGAATATAATACTGCCACACACTGTGCCCCCTAAAGAGAATACTGCCGCAGACTGTGCCCCCTGAAAAGAAAACTGCCACAGACTGTGCCTCCTGAAGAGAATACTGCCACACACTGTACCCTCTGAATATAATACTGCCACACACTGTGCCCCCTGAATATAATACTGCCCCACACTGTTCCACCTGAAGAGAATACTGCCACACACTGTACCGCCTGAAGAGAATACTGCCACATACTGTGCCCACTGAAGAGAATACTGCCACACACTGTGCCCCCTGAATATAACTCTGCCACATACTGTGCCCCGAATATAATACTTCCCCATATTGTGCCCCTGAATATAATACTGCTACCTACACACTGTACCCTCTGAATATAATACTGTACCCTGAGTATAATACTGTCACACACTGTACCCTCTGAATATAATACTGTCACACTGTACCTTCTGAATATAATACTGCACCCTCTGAATATAATACTGCACCCTCTGAATATAATACTGTCACACTGTACCCTCTGAATATAATACTGCACCCTCTGAATATAATACTGTCCCACTGTACCCTCTGAATATAATACTGTACGCTCTGAATATCATACAGTCACACACTGTGCCCTGAACCGAATTATTATGCCAATCCTGCGCTATTCTGGTCTTAGGTCTTAAGTGGGCAGAAATGTACAGATAGGACAAATAGACACATCATTTACCTCCCAACCTGAAACCTCCTATGATCACATGACCAACTCTGACACGGCGAACGATTCCCCATGATACCGGGATCCCACAGGAGCGACCGCAGAATCCAAATAACCGAACCGACTACGTAACAAACCAGAATATTGAAGTTTGGAGGGCGATAACCTGTCCCTATTAGGAAGCATGACCCATTAAGGCTACAGAGTGAAAGTATGTACCCTGACTGCAACGCTGTATACTGATCCAGGAAAGATGGCAGCAGCCTAACAGGTGACCCCTATCGGTACCTGATATTCCGGGTGACGTTACACTCTCCACCCTGACACCGACTGATGACGCCTGTGGAGCGCACATAATGCTTATCGTTAACAATAGTAAAATGCTGGACATCCTGGTGTAATTGAAGGCATAGCAAGATAAACTCATATTTAAATGACAAAAACAATTAATAAGTAGGAAATAATATGCGAGAACCTGTGACAGAAATAAACGAGACAGTAGTAAAATGTAACTGCCTGACGTGACAGGCTGAACAACTACCTGACATCCGACCAGCAATGGTAAGTGTGCTCGAAAACCCAGCAGACCTTAACATATGAGAACATGACACTGAAGATATTAGCAGACTCCGCTCTAAATGTAACAGGGAGCATATAGTCATGAGCAACCTGAAAACAGAGATAAGGAACATAACAGTAACGATATGATGACTTGGACGTGACAGACCTGAGTATATGAAAAAAATATCATGACATCATGCTTACCATCTGATAGTTTCTTTGAAGACGTGTTACAGCAGTGCATCCCAACTGAAGACGTGACAGGTCATGAGGGATCGTGTCAGAAACATGAGCAATTGCTGCAATTCCAAGCACAGTAAGTCTACCTAGTTAAAACAATGACCTATGAACTAACAAATACTATTTGCTATGCCATGTCAGGTGGTCATGAATGATGTCCATGTTCAATATCATTGTGTAACATTATGATGACTTGATCATCATCACTAGCCGTGGAATCATTGAAAGCTGTGCCAAATGCTGAATAAAGGTGACCGAGGCAATAAAGTACTTACCTGAAAACAATACAGAAATAAAAAACAGAAGTATCCTGACCGCCTGAAACCTGACTGACTAAAAAGCGCATGGGAACAAAATGCCTATACATGAGAAACGTAACTATTGACATTGTGACAGCCTGAGACATAATAAGCTTAACACCATGCAAAGGATGATGGCCTGAGTGAAATGGAACACTACAATACTGTGACTACCTGGAAAGTGCTGACCTAAATACAAAGAACGTAACAATAATGTTGTCAGCACCTGACTACACCACAAACTTCTGTGTGATAACTGACATAGTAATAGTGTCATGGCTACCTGAGGATTTGACGTTTTGAATACAGAGAAACTTATTGATGTTGAGACCCCTAACTTGCTGGACCGAGACCATGAGAAAACAATATTATCATAACATCCTAAAACATGACAGGCCTAATTACAAGAGAAAATAAGAGTGATTACTTTGTGACTTACCTGAAACGTGACAACCTTCAGCACTGAAAAACAACCACACAAATATAACTGTCTGAAAGGCAACCAAGCTTGACTACAATAGACGCTTAACATTAACAAAAAATAGTAGCTACCTAAATACATGACAATTAGTGTTGCTCGCGAATATTCGCAATTCGAATTTTAATCGCGAATACCGCATATTCGCGAATATTGCACTATATATTCGTAATTACGAATATTCGTTTTGTTTTTTCGCATATGCGCATATTTGTGAATATTGAGCCCTCCGTTCTTTAATGGTATAGGGAACTATGACTGGTGCATTAACTCTGTGATTTTTTGCCTGCTAACACTAATAGGCCCACACTGGTTTTGATGAATCTCCCCCATAGAGGAAGATTTATCCAATCCTGTCCAGAGGAAAAGTTTCTGAGTTGCCCATAGCAACCAATCAGATTTCTTCATTTTTTAAAAGGCCTCTGAAAAATGAAGGAAGCAATTTGATTGGTTGCTATGGGCAACTCAGCAGCTTTTCCAGGAAAGTAAAGTTTAACCACAACACTGTAAAATTCTGTCCCACCCTGGGACTTGAACCAGTGGTGGTCTCCCATCCACTGTGCTGCCGAGACGGTCCTGCTTATCTTACTGTTTTACATGCTGTAAGATCCCCATAGACCACAATGGGCCTATTGGTTTCATTGGGCAAAAAAATGCACTAGTCATAGTGCACTATACCATTAAAGAAGGGAGGGCTCAATTTTCGCATATGCGCATAAAAAAAGTGAATATAACGAATATGCGAATATATGACGAATATCGCGAATTCGAATATGGCCTATGCCGCTCATCACTAATGACAACATAATTTTGTGGGAAACTAGAATGATATCGTAGTCAGCTGGCAACTTAACAACCCTGAACATATAACAAGCATGCAGTTCTACAGACTCAGTCACTGTTGTAAGACCTGTCACGTCTACAGGCTCAGTCGCTATTTCAAACCTATCATGTCTAAAGGCTCAGTCACTGTTATAAGACCTGTCATGTCTACAGGATCAGTCGCTATTTCAAACTTATCATGTCTACAGGCTCAGTCACTGTTATAAGACCTGTCATGTCTACAGGCTCAGTCACTGTTCTAAGACCTGTCACGTCTACAGACTCAGTCGCTGTTCTAAGAGCTGTCACGTCTTCAGGCTCAGTCGCTGTTCTAAGACCTGTCACGTATACAGGCTCAGTCGCTATTTAAAACCTATCGTGTCTTCAGGTTTGGTCACTGTTCTAAGACCCGCCACGTCTTGCGGCTCAGTTGCTGTTCTAAGACCTGTCACATCTACAGGCTCAGTCACTGTTCTAAGACCTGTCACATTTACAGGCTCTGTCGTTTTTCTAAGACCTGTCAAATCTACAAGCTTAGTCACTGTTCTAATACCTGTCATGTCTGCAGGCTCATTCCCTGTTCTAAGACCTATCACGTCTACAGACTCAGTCACTGTTCTAAGACCTGTCACGTCTACAGGCTCAGTCGCTATTTAAAACCTATCGTGTCTACAGGTTTGGTCACTGTTCTAAGACCTGCCATGTTTTGCGGCTCAGTTGCTGTTCTAAGACCTGTCACATCTACAGGCTCAGTCACTGTTCTAAGACCTGTCACATCTACAGGCTCAGTCCCTGTTCTAAGACCTGCCACATCTTGCGGCTCAGTTTCTGTTCTAAGACCTGTCACATCTACAGGCTGTCACTGTTCTAAGACCTGTCACATCTACAGACTCAGTCCCTGTTATAAGACCTGTCACATCTTCAGGCTCAGTCGCTGTTCTAAGATCTGTCACGTCTACAGGCTCTGACATTGTTTTTAACAAATCCTGCCATGTCTACAGGCTCAGTGGCATCCCATACCTGTCATTCTTAGTTGCATTACTAATATACCTGTCTAATGTAGTTGCTTCACTGAGCCAGTCATTTTTTCAGGCTCAGTCCCATAACCAGGCTTCTCCCGTCTTCAGGCTCAGTCCCATAACCAGGCTTCTCATATCTTCAGGCTCAGTCACATCTAATTTTTTATGCCACACCTTCAGGCTTAAAGGGTACCTCTCATCAAAAAAACTTTTGACATATTATAGATTAATGTATGCAGAATAACTTCACAATTGCATGTTATTAAAAAATATGCTTCTTTCTATTTAATTTTCCACTTTGAAGAAATGACCACTAGGGGTCTCCCTACCAGTCCTGGCAGCAAGCATTTCAGACTCATGCTGGAGTCCTAAACACTACGAGCTGCCAGTCTGCTTTGTTCACAAAGGAGAACACTCAGAGCTGCCAGCCTGCTTTGTTCACAGCCTGTTTGGCTGTGAACAAAGCAGGCTGGCAGCTCTGAGTGTTTAGGACTCCAGCATGAGTAAGAAATGCTTGCTGACAGGACTGATCGGGAAAAATACAATAGAAAGAAGCAGATTTTTCATTAACATGCTATTGGAAAGTTATTCAACATTCATTAATCTAAAATATATCAAAAGTTTATTTGATGAGAGGTGCCCTTTAAGCATAATACCAAGAGTAGGAGTCCATTCACAAGGCGAAATATCAGCACGGAAAAATTCCACATGGGAATTTTGTGGGCAGCAGGTGCTGGCAGAGCAAGCCAGCCCAAGGACTGCCCAGAAACATGCCATCTCCATAGAGGGCAATACATTTTCCAGCAAATTAAGCTGCAAGAATGAGCAAATTAATATTTTCTGTGGAGTACAGAATTTTAATATCGGCAGCAATTCTGCTGTGTGCACAGTACCAAAGAATCCCACCAAAAACAATGATCACGTACCTACTTGCCTTATAGTTTTGAGATTATTACATAATATAATTTATACCGAGCAGGGATCCAACATTTTCTATCATTATATATTAATGTTACATTTAACACACGTCGTGGCAGTGATAGTATAGAGGTCATGTAGTTTGCCACCTAGAAGGCCCAATGCCTGTTACGGGTGCTGCACCCAGTAGACATTGTCACTATTTCCTGTGCCAGTGTTCATGACCCCTAGAGCCGTATCCGATCATTCTTACCGCAGGGGGCCCAGCGCCCCACAAACCTCATATATTAGGACAATTCATTCGGAATATCGATTAATAGAATTCTTCCCGCTGCATCCAAAATCCACGTAAGACAATGTAGGTGACTCTTCAGAATCTCGTCATGTGAGGGTTAAAGGGGTACTCTGCTGCACATATCTTATCCCCTAAGATGTTAGATCGCGGGGGTCCCAACGCTGGGGACTCTCACGATCTCCACGCTGGGACCCGTCATTCGAGTCACGGAGTGAACTCCGCTCCGTGCCCAATGACTGGCAATGCAGACCGCCCTCCAATCAAGTCTATGGGAGATGTGGCGGCTCTGTACTATTATCTATTATATATTATACTAATAATCTATTATAGAGGTAAATATATTATAGAAGGAAATCTATTATAGAGGTAAATATATTATAGAAGTAAATAAATCTATTATAGAGGTAAATATATTATAGAGCTAAATCTATTATAGAGGTAAATATATTATAGAACTAAATCTATTATAGGGGTAAATCTATTATAGAGCTAAATCTATTATAGAGGTAAATATATTATAGAACGAAATCTATTATAGAGGTAAATATATTATAGAGCTAAATCTATTATAGGGGTAAATATATTATAGAGCTAAATCTATCATAGGGGTAAATATATTATAGTACTAAATCTATTATAGAGGTAAATATATTATAGAGCTAAATCTATTATAGAGGTAAATATATTATAGAACTAAATATATTATAGAGCTAAATCTATTATAGAGGTAAATATATTATAGAACTAAATCTATTATAGAGGTAAATATATTATAGAAGTAAATCTATTATAGAGGTAAATATATTATAGAACTAAATCTATTATAGAACTAAATAAATCTATTATAGAGCTAAATCTATTATAGGGGTAAATATATTATAGAACTAAATCTATTATAGAGGTAAATATATTATAGAACTAAATCTATTATAGAGCTAAATCTATTATAGGGGTAAATATATTATAGAACTAAATATATTATAGAACTAAATCTATTATAGGGGTAAATATATTATAGAACTAAATATATTATAGAACTAAATCTATTATAGAGGTAAATATATTATAGAACTAAATCTATTATAGAGGTAAATATATTATAGAACTAAATCTATTAAAGAGGT
>NW_026610991.1:107500-139041 GCF_029499605.1 Hyla sarda
CAACAATATATGGGGTTGGGATTTGAAGTCAAAAGTTTCCTCCTTTGTTGATTTTCCTCCCCAACAAGGATTAGGAAGGAAAAACCGGGCAACGCCGAGTACTCAGCTGGTATATTATAGAGGTAAATATATTATAGAGGTAAATAAATCTATTATAGAGGTAAATAAATATATTATAGAGGTAAAAATATTATAGAGCTAAATCTATTATAGAGGTAAATAAATCTATTAGAGGTAAATAAATCTATTATAGAGGTAAAAATATTATAGAGCTAAATCTATTATAGAGGTAAATAAATCTATTAGAGGTAAATAAATATATTATAGAGGTAAAAATATTATAGAGCTAAATCTATTATAGAGGTAAATAAATCTATTAGAGGTAAATAAATCTATTAGAGGTAAATAAATATATTATAGAGGTAAAAATATTATAGAGCTAAATCTATTATAGAGGTAAATAAATCTATTATAGAGGTAAATAAATATATTATAGAGGTAAAAATATTATAGAGCTAAATCTATTATAGAGGTAAATAAATCTATTAGAGGTAAATAAATATATTATAGAGGTAAACATTTTCATATAAAAAACAAATGGTGAAATCGCCCAGTTTCACGTCTAATCTCCTCCATTTCACGTTAATCCCCAAATGTCCCATCTCCCCCCCCATGTCCCATTCCCCCCTGACATCTCCTCCTCCCCCCGTGTCCCCCTAATGTCTCCCCGCCCCCCAATGTCCCAGCTACCCCCACCCCCAAATGTACCATCTCCCCCTCATGTCCCATTCCCCCGACATCTCCTCCTCCCCCCCATGTCCCCCTAATGTCTCCCCGCCCCCCAATGTCCCAGCTACCCCCACCCCCAAATGTCCCATCTCCCCCTCATGTCCCATTCCCCCATATCACATCTTCCCCCATTATTGTGCCCGGGTGCAGGTGATACATATAAATAAACCTGATACTCACCTTGCCGCGGTCCCCGTAGTTCCCCTTCTCCTCCGTGCTGTCCGGTGTCTTACAGAACCTTCCTGCTCAGCCAATCACTGACCTGACACATGACACTGCTGAGGCCACTGATTGGCTGAGTGGGAAAGGTCCTGATACTGGGACCGCACGGAGGAGAGCGGGATCTGTGGGAGACCTTTGGGGACCGGGTCAAGGGGAGCATCAGGTTTTTAAAATGTTTCCCAACCAGGGTGCCTCCAGCTGCTGCAAAACTACAACTCCCAGCATGTCAGGACAGCCAACAGCTGGAGGCACCCTGGTTGGGAAACACTGACTTAGCATTGAATGTCAATGTCTCAGACCCTTCCGGAGTGTGTGATGTGGTGCTGAGCCGCCCAGGGGCCATATTGCGATATATCGTGCGGCCCTACACACCAGGGGGACACAGGACAATTGGTTCGGCAGCCACATTTTATCATTTTGTTTTTTTTTTTTCATCTGTGACGTCATGTGACTTTTATTTCACATATTTAAATATAAAAACTGTAAAAATAAAACTGTAATAAATCTGTACACGGTGATGGATACAGCCGGACTACAATTCCCAGCATTCAATGTTCAGGAGACGTGAACCCCTGTGGATGATCTTGGTGCCGGCCGTAGTGGTGACAGGTGGACGGGCACAGACTGGAGCGGAGGAGGAGATGCCGAGGGGGGGGGGGGGGGTTTCCTCCGTATCTATAGGCTAAGATACTCGGGGGGGGGGGGGGTGTATCACTATGTCTTTCCTCTGGGCTATAGGCTGAGATACTCGGGGGGTCGGTGTATCACCATGTCTGTGGTCCACAACATATCCGTCCGCTGCGCTCTCACCAGCACTTCCTGCACTTCAGCCTTGAACTGGGCGATTAACCCTTCAGAGGCGGAGTGGGAGGCATCGGGCCCCGGGCTGCCACCCAGGTAACACTCCGCCGGGAGCGGGTAGATCACCAGCCGCAGGTCACACATGATCAGAGAACTCCGCAGCAGCGTCCGCAGCCCCTGAGCAGACACCGGGTTACAGAAGAGCCCCAAGTAACGGAGACAGCGGCAGCGGCAGAGTACAGGAGTCAGTGCCAACAGGGAGGAGTCACTCAGCTTACATTCCATCACATCAAGATGGAGAAGGGAGGAGGAGGCGGAGCCAAGCAGCTGCAGGAACGGCTGGAACAGGACGTCAGAGAGATTGTTCCCACTCAGGTCTAATTTCTTCAGAGATGAAACGTGAAAACTCCGGGAGAGATAATGGAGGTCAGAGGGGAGGAGGGAACAGAAGGCCAACTCCAGGCTCTCCAGAGGGGTCCGCAGCCCCCTGTGAGGGACACAAAGAGAATAGTGAGCGCAGCTCTGGGGTATAATACAGGATATAACTCAGGATCAGTACAGGATAAGTAATGTAATGTATGTACACAGTGACCTCACCAGCAGAATAGTGAGTACAGCTCTGGGGTATAACACAGGATATAACTCAGGATCAGTACAGGATAAGTAATGTAATGTATGTACACAGTGACCTCACCAGCAGAATAGTGAGTACAGCTCTGGAGTATAATACAGGATATAACTCAGGATCAGTACAGGATAAGTAATGTAATGTATGTACACAGTGACCTCACCAGCAGAATAGTGAGCGCAGCTCTGGAGTATAATACAGGATATAACTCAGGATCAGTACAGGATAAGTAATGTAATGTATGTACACAGTGACCCAACCAGCAGAATAGTGAGTACAGCTCTGGAGTATAATACAGGATATAACTCAGGATCAGTACAGGATAAGTAATGTAATGTATGTACACAGTGACCCCACCAGCAGAATAGTGAGTACAACTGGGCCAGGAAAATCACATTTAGTATTAGTGTATATTAGTGTATATAGTTTATTAGTATGGTATGGGTATTATGGGTATTATAGGAATATGTCTTTTGTAAATATTGTATATATTTGTTTGTGTGCAGGAATGAGTGTGGGGTGGACCGGTGTTGTATTTTATGCTATGGTGTTGGTTTTATGATCGTTATATTGATATGTTCTGTCGGATATGATATGTTTATGTTTTGTAATTTTTTTTTTTATTGTTATGTTTGAAATTTTAATAAAAGATCTACAGGATATAACTCAGGATCAGTACAGGATAAGTAATGTAATGTATGTACACAGTGACCCAACCAGCAGAATAGTGAATACAGCTCTGGAGAGAGGTTGGGTGTGTCTGAGCTCCTGTGACTTCCAGAGACTTCCAGTGAAGCAGCGTTTTCATCCGCCCCTACCCAGGTGTGTGGCAGGCGCCTGGGTAGGTTTTTCCTGCTATGGACCCCAGAATTCCATCGTCCACTCCCCGTTTATGGCCGGCTGGGAGTGTGAGGGAGCATGCGACGGCCAGTAGCCAGGATGGGGTGAGGCGTTCAGCCAGGACCCACAACATCCCCCCCCCCTCCCCCATCCCCTGCTGGAAGCTGCAAAGCTTCCAGCAAAAGTGTCTCCAGGCAAAGGAGTGCAGGAAAGGCTAAGGTGTCTGGTTCCTCTGAACCCCAGCAATGGGGAGTAAAGGGGCCCAGAGAATCCCTGGCTACCTTCGGATCCAGAATCCAGGCTAAGATGGCAGAATATGAGCAACTCGGCAAACAGCTCAGAGGCCTGAGGGAAGAGCTGAAGCTTGTGTCTTACCAGGCAGATACAGCAGCCAAGACCAAGAGAGCAGCATTCACTGCAAAGGTGAGATAGTTAAAGAAAGAGGTGGAGGATCTGGTGCAGCTGAGGTCGGACATTGTGGCTGGAGCTGGATTCCTCGGTGAGAAGCTGATCAATAAGGAAAGGTTCTCCAACATGCGTGCCTCCAGAGGTTCAGAAAAACTGCATGATGACTTCCAGAGCGAGGAGGAGGAGATGGAAGAAGGTGATGGAGGTGAGGAGGGCAATGTGAGTGGGGGGGATATGGACATGGGTTCTGTTGGTGCCACCAATGTTGCCCCTGACCCCCCACTTACCCTGAGTGAGGACTACATAATGGCAGCTCAGGTGGCCTTACCTCCCTCCAGCGAGGATGAGGACGGTGATGGCAGTGACTGTGGTGAAGGCAGCGGCTTGGCGGATGGGGGTCTCCTGCGGGCGATTGTGATGCAGGAGTCCCCCACCCGTCTGGAAAATTTTTCTTTTGGAGAAGATCTGGGCCCAGAGGAGAAGAGGAGGAATAAAAAAAAGGGCAAGAAGAGGAAAAAAACTGAAGGGCAGATAAAGTTTGTGTTTTCTCCCCTCCAGCAGTCTGGGTCGGCTGAGAAGTCAGTTCAGGGTGCTGGGTCCCCCAATCTGTCAGACCCCGTTTCTGTAGTGGAACGGGGCCAGCATGGGGGATACAGTAGTGCACCCAAAATGTCCGCGGGTGCTATAGAAAATAAAGGGCACCCTCCTGTGAGGGGGGAGGGTGTCCAGGCACCAGAAAATGGCGGCAGTTTCTCCCGTTCAGGGGGCGGTCCCCGGGTTGAAGTGAGCGGTACAAGTCCTGGCGCTGCAGGGCACTCCCCTGTGAGGGGGGGGAGTGTCCGGGCACCGGACCTTGGTGGTTCAGGGGGCGGTCCCCTATGTGCGGTTGGTACCGTTTCTGGTGCTGCGGGCACTCACCTGTAAAGGGGGAGGTTCCCTGCACGTCAGCTGCAGTAGGCGGGGCAGGAGTGCGTCCGGAGGGACAGCTCCTGCCAAAATCCATGACTTCGTCTGAGGGGGCGGGGCCATCCATATCAGAGGCGGAGCCTGTGTCTGCACCCCAGAAGACTGGAAATGCAACCTTAGTCCTGAAACCGGCGACCCTTATACATAATGCAATAGACCCAGCCAGCCCAGCCTGTAATATACAGAGTGTAAGCAAGAGTGAAAGTGAGAGCAAAAATGTGTGGAAAAATGGTAATGTCCAGAGTGTGAGTTATGGTAGTGCGCATGGGAGGAGTTGTAGTAGCAGTGTGGATGAGGGGTGTGCAAGTGGGGTGCAAGAGAGGGGTGCAAGGGGAGTGCAAGAGAGGGGTGCAAGGGGAGTGCAAGAGAGGGGTACAAGTGGAGTGCAAGAGAGGGGTGCAAGTGGAGTGCAAGAGAGGGGTGCAAGTGCAGTGCAAGAGAGGGGTGCAAGTGGAGTGCAAGAGAGGGGTGCAAGTGGAGTGCAAGAGAGGGGTACAAGTGGAGTGCAAGAGAGGGGTACAAGTGGAGTGCAAGAGAGGGGTGCAAGTGGAGTGCAAGAGAGGGGTGTAAGTGGAGTGCAGGTGAGGAGTGGTAGTGGAATGCCAGAGAGAGGTTTGACTGACACCTCAGCTAAGAACAAGGGTCCTGGTTTGGGATCTGGGTCAGGTCCTGGTTCGACTGCCCCCCCGGTAGTGGCTGCTTCTCCCAGAAGCTATGCCAGCGTCACTGCCGGGGGATCAGGGGGATCCCCATCTCCATCTGGCTCTGGGGGTCACTTGCAACAGCGCCTCCTGGAGGCTCTACGTAGGGGAGACAGGTCAATCCATGTAGAGGGGAGGGGTGAGGTTGACCTGTCTTTTTGGATAGAAAGACACGGCTTAGGCGCCTTCCGAGAACAAAACGGGGAGGTGGTCTGGTCCCTCCCAACATCCGGGCAGGAAAGTGGCCGTAGGAATGTGGTCCGTTTAGTGTGGAGGGGCGAAGATGCATGTCCGCCTCGGGGTAAGGTGGTTGAGCTCCTCCTCCGGATGGAATTCAGGGCAAGTGACATCTTTGCCCTGATCCACCCCTACGGTACTTCCGAATTTGACATCAGCTTCGTTCGGCCGGAGGGTTTGGAACTCTTCTGGTCGAACTATGAGGTGGTGAAGAGTGAGCCCGGCTGGCGGGATTTCGCCGTAAAGGCGATATCCCGTCAGAATCTGGCCAAGAAAGTGACCGTATTGACACGTAACGAGTCACTATCTTGCTATGACATCATGACCTGGCTCAGCCGATATGGGGATGTGACGGACATGCCAAAAAAGAACTATGACGAACATGGGATCTGGTCTGGGGCCTGGACGTTTTCCGTCAAACTGAAGCGTTCGGGGAGCACTGTTGCCCACATCCCATCAGCTGCTTTTCTTGGGAGAGACAGAATCCAAGTTTTCTACCAGGGGCAGCCCAAGGTCTGTCACAGATGTGGCAGCCCCACCCACTTTAGCGCAGCTTGTACCGTGCAGGTCTGTGCACTGTGCGGTGGGGTAGGTCATCTTGCCGCATCCTGTAGGCAGATCCGGTGTCATCTGTGTGGTGTCTTAGGACACCCTTTCAGCCGTTGTCACCTTGGCTGGGGAGAGCAGTAATGTTGCCTCAGCTGGGGAGGGCACGAGTGCGGGTGAAGGTGCAACAGGGTCAGTGAAGAGGAAAAGTCCCGCCAAGCTGAGGCGGGAGGCTAATCGCAGAAGGAGCAGGGAACTGGAGAGTTCCCATGTGGCAGGGGTAGCTTCTGACCCTGCTCCAGAGGTTAGTCCTGAAACTGCTGAGGCCCTGGAGGAAAATATGCTGGAGGAGGAAGCGAGTAGAATCTGTGGAGAAGAGGGCAGCAAGGCCGATCTTTCCGATTCCTCCCACTTTGAAAGTGTGGATGAGGAGGGTGAAGAGCGGCCAAAAAAGAAGGGCAATAAAAGGGGAAAGAAGAGGTCGGAGCCCTCTAGTCCCCGTGCTACGGACCAGGTCCCAAGCGGAAGCCTACCTGCCCCCCCTCTGATTGATCTGTCTAACCGGTACTCTGTCCTTGATGACATCTCCTCCCCCTCTTTGGAGGGGGTGGTCGAGGATGGGGTACCTGAAGTGGGGGAGCCTCCGGGGGGAACTGGGCCCTGTCCTGATGGGGCAATTTCCTCAGGGGATGGGGCCAAACCAGAGCCAGACGGAGATGGGGATTCAAAAATGGACCAGAGTCTAAAAAAAGGCTAAAAGAGAAAGAAGCCTCCTCGTCTGGGGATGAGGTGGTAAAGAAAAGACAGAAATGAGGGGGTTAGGGCCGTCTAACTCAATCACCCATGATGGCGGCACTCACCCCATTGACGCTGGCATCTATTAACTGTGCCAGTATAAAGTCTGATACGGCTAGATTCGCAGCCTTTGATTTTCTCGGCCGTGTTGAAGCCGATATTTTGTATCTGCAGGAGACCAGGTTGTCAGATCTAGCCTCCCTGGTAAAAGCCAGGAGAGAGTGGAGGCGCGGGCCCTCCCACTGGTCTCTTGCGGCTGAGCCGTATAGTGGGGTGGCGGTCCTTTTTACCGCTCCGGTTGAATGCAGACGGGTTATTGAGTTAGAAATGGGGAGGTGCCTGATCTTAGATGTCCTCATGAAGGGACAGGAGCTCCGGCTCATTAACATCTACGCCCCACAAACCAAGTGGGGCCGCAAAGATCTCTTTATGAGGATCAAGCCCTTCCTTTTTACTAGCCGGCAAGTGATCTTTGGAGGGGACTTCAATACTGTCACAAGGTCCCAAGATAGGAGAGGTTCCAATGGTCCGCTGGCTTACGATAGCATAGCTCTCAATAATATAGTTAGGGAAGCTCGCCTAGAGGACGCCCACATCCGGAGCCCCTCAGGCCACGCGGGTTTCACCTATCATCGAGGTAGCTGCAGGTCTAGGATAGACAGGTTTTATTTAAAGGAGGAAGCAGTCTCTTCCGCAGTGTCCGTGGTTGAGGTGGAGTTCTCCGATCACTGTATGATTTTGTTTTCCTTGAATGTTTCAGAGACCCCCCGGATGGGTAAAGGTTATTGGAAGCTGAATTCGTCCCTCCTGGAGGAAGCGGAGATAAGACAGTCCTTTGAGGATTTTCTTCAGAGTCAGGTACCTTTACTGGACCTTTGTAGTAGTAAGTCAGAGTGGTGGGAGATATTCAAGAAGCGGGTTGCGGGGTTCTTCCGCCAGCTCTCGAGCCTCAGGTCCCTGAACAGGTATCGCCTGTATCAGGGTCTGAGGAGGAAACTCGAGCTTCTCGTCTCGACTGGAGGTAGCCGGGAGGATATCTCCAGAGTGAAGTCCTTGTTGATGAGGTGTCAGTATGATAGGCACACATCTTTGGTTTTTGAGAGGGATTTTGGGAAGTACCGCTCGCCTGACCCTTACAGAAACTGCAAGATGTCAGTGAGTAGTAAAATCATCTCAGGACTGATTGATAGTACGGGATCTCTGAATCGGTCCAGATCAGGGATCCTGGAGGTCGTCAGATCCTTCTACTTGCACCTCTTGGGGAGGAAGGATCTAGATCGGGACAAGATGTCGGCTTTCCTGGCTGAAACCATTCCTGAGCCAGGGGTAGACCCCTCTCTTGGCGTTTTGGCAGAAGAGATTAAGGAAGAGGAAGTGAGACTGGCGATCGAGGGGCTTGCCCCCAAGAAGTCGCCAGGTCCGGATGGCTTAACATCCGAGTGGTACAAGACCTTTAAGGAGTCTTTAGCTCCCCTCTTGACTGTGGTATTCAATGAGTGTCTCTCCTCGGGCACTCTGCCTAGGTCAATGAGGAGGTCAGCCCTGATTCTTCTCTCAAAGGGTAAAGATCCTAGCCGGATTGAGAATTGGAGGCCCATAGCTCTTCTCAATACGGACAGGAAGCTTCTGGCCAAGATACTGTTTAATCGGTTGGTGGAGTTTGCACCCCGACTCCTTTCGTGGGCCCAGCACTGCTCTGTTCCAGGCCGAAGCACGTTAAGTGCTGTCCTCAGTGTCAGGGAGGCAGTGGAGCGGAGCAGTGCAGGTCTCTGGAAGGGGTACTTACTGTCCTTGGATTAGGCAAAAGCATTTGATCGGGTGAACCATGACTACCTCTGGTCCGTCCTTCTAATATATGGCTTACCGAGTACTTTTGTTAATTGGCTCAAGATCTTGTATGCAGGGGCAGAGAGTTTCCCGCTGGTGAACGGTTGGTCTGGCCGCTCTTTTGAGGTTGGGTCCGGAGTCCGTCAGGGTTGTCCTTTGAGCCCGCTGTTATACGTGTTCGCAATCGATCCCTTCGTCCGGAGGGTAGATTGTGGACCGTTGGCGGGAGTCGGGATGAGTCTGGCGGAGCCGGATGTCGCCCAGAGAGTGGTGGCGTATGCTGATGATGTCACCATTTTCGTCTCCTCGAGGGGGGAGGTCGATGTGGTGATGTCAGAGGTGGACCGCTACTCGGAGGCTTCCGGGTCTAAGATCAACCGGGATAAGTGTGAAAGTCTCTGGCTGGGAGGGGGGGATCCCACGTTTGATCTCCCGGACACCCTTCCGGGGCCCCAAGAATCAGCAAAAGTTTTGGGCATCACATTCGGCCAGGATGATTATCCCACCAAAAACTGGGATGGTAAGCTCCAGGATGCCACTCAGAAGGTGAACCAGTGGAAGGGTTGGTCTATGACCCTCAGGGAAAGGGTACACCTGATCAAATCGTACCTGCTCCCCTTGTTTATCTACCTGGGCAGCGTATGTATCTTGCCAGAGGCTTACTACACTAGGGTCTACAGCCTGTTTTTCCAACTGTTATGGGGGAACAGGATGAACCTAGTCAAGAGGGAGGTTACGTACCGCACGAGGAGACTAGGGGGTTTATCTATGGTAAACCCTGTGGTGTTCTTAACAAACACCTTCTTGAAAGCCAACATCTCAAACCTCTGGTCAGAGAGGGCTTTTCCGTGGGTACTCTCCTGCAGGGAATGGTTTCGGCCTTTCTTCCAGGAATGGGAGACAGGAGGGCAAGTGAAGGACCTCCGTACGCCCCATGGATATCTTCCGGCTTATGCTACCCCGACTCTGAAGGCGATACGTCGGTGGGGTCTGGGAGTGTGGGAGATCAGGACCCAGTCAAGGCAGTTCCTTGACAAACGGGTTCTGTTGACCCACTTCCAGAAGCCTCTGGCGCTCAGGGACTGCCCAGGTCAGGATCTGAGGGTGGGGTTGTTTCTTTTAAACATGAAAAGGATCCCCCAGAAGTTTTGGGACTTGGCCTGGCGCTGCTTTCAGGGGAAGCTATATGTGAGGGACAATTTGAAGTGTAGGAGATCTGATGACCGGGACTGTCCCCGAGAAGAGTGTGTGGACACGCTGGAAAGCATGGACCATTTCCTCCTTCATTGTCCCTTTAATATAGGGGTTTACAACAGGGTGGGCGCTTCCATTGGCTGGAGTCAACTTGCCGGCCTTACCTACCCGGAGTGGGCTTATGGGGCATTCAGGAACCTGGGTGGTCGAGACCGGGGCACTTTATTCTTAGTTAGCTTAGTGATTAGGTACCACACGTGGAACGCACGGTGTTTAGTGTCTACGCAGCGTAAAGTCCTCTCCGAGGTGGAGGTCTGTAGGAATATCACCGGTGACCTCGGGAAGATCAGGTCTTTGGAGTATGGCAGTCTTGGTACCAGTAGGGCTTCTCTCCTATGGAGAGGGTTTATTTTTGATGTGCCCTAGGTACTAGACCTTCTGGGTAGAGTACCCTTGTTTTGGTTAGGGACAGTGATGTAAGGGGACAGGGTTAGGGTGATAGTAGGGTCAGTTTCTATTTTAGGGATAATGGTAGGGTGAGAGGTAGGGAGGTGTTAGGGAAAGTATGTAAATTTTTGTATGTATCAGGATTGCCATCCTTCTTCCTGGTGGTGGGCTAATGCATGTGTACCATAGCTTTTTGTTTTGTTTTCCGATGTTTAGGTTATGAAGGGCTTACAGGCACCGAACTTGGGCCTAGTGTGGGTTATATTGTTTATGTATGTTATAAAGTTGGTTATGGTTAAGTTGGTTGGGAGGAGTTCTAGGTTGGGTGGGTGTATTTGGTGGGTGGTGGTTTTCTTTTGGTGGACCTGGCATCGGTCAGTCGTGGCTGGACATTGAGAACTGTGGACTCTGACCCATGAACAGAAGGGCGGGTGGTGTGGGTGAAGGGATAGTTTAGAGTAGGATGTTTTATTGTATATTTAGGTGTGTTTCCTGTATAATAATAGGTGTGTATATAGTTTATATGTATAAATTGTGTACATTACATGTAATTATTATAAAAATATATATATATAATTTTTTTTTTTTTTTTATCTTGATTTGTGAATTATATATTGTTTATATTGTGTTTATAGTAGAGATAGATATGGCAGTCGAACCAGATGTTATTTTTGTAGTAATTTTTGTATCCAGTTGTGGTTTAGGTCTTGTGGGATAACGTAGAAAACTAATGTATATATGTGTGTGTGGAAGGGGAAAAAAAAAAAGTGTGTGTGTGTGTATATATATATATAATTTGGTGTTTTCGGTTTGTAATATGTGATTTTTCCCAAGTTTGGGTGTTTTTTGAGTTGTAGATTAATTTATCTTTATGCCTTTGTAAAGTTATGGATCTGTGATGCATGTGTGTGGCATAGTATTATTATTATTATTATTATTATTAGTGTTATTATATAAAAAAATAAATAAATAAAAAATTATAAAAAAAAAATAGTTTACAAAAAAAAATACAAAAATAAAAAATAAAACATAAAAAAAAAGGGGTGGTGGTGTGTAGTGGGAGTGCTGGTTGTGTTTTCTGTGTGTTTTGTAGTGTGTGTTTTTCCCAAGTCTGGGTGTTTTTGAGTTACAGCTAAATAGTGCTATTTTTATGTTTCTTTTTTGGTTATGTAAGTTGAGTATGCATGTGAGTGTGTTGTTAGATATTTGGTTATGTAAGGTGTGTTTTTCTTTTTGTTAGGAAAACTGGGCTGGCCGGTTAGGCAGGATTTATGTTCTTTTATTTTAAATGTAAAGTTTTGGTTTATGTTATTTCATGTTGCTGTTTTCAGTTATGGCCAAGTTGTGCTGGTTTTGTGTTTTTGTTATGATTTATATTTTTCTAATAAAAGATCTACAGGATATAACTCAGGATCAGTACAGGATAAGTAATGTAATGTATATACACAGTGATCTCACCAGCAGAATAGTGAGTACAGCTCTGGAGTATAATACAGGATATAACTCAGGATCAGTACAGGATAAGTAATGTAATGTATGTACACAGTGACCTCACCAGCAGAATAGTGAGTACAGCTCTGGGGTATAATACAGGATATAACTCAGGATCAGTACAGGATCAGTAATGTAATGTATATACACAGTGACCTCACCAGCAGAATAGTGAGTACAGCTCTGGGGTATAATACAGGATATAACTCAGGATCAGTACAGGATAAGTAATGTAATGTATGTACACAGTGATCTCACCAGCAGAATAGTGAGTACAGCTCTGGAGTATAATACAGGATATAACTCAGGATCAGTACAGGATAAGTAATGTAATGTATGTACACAGTGACCTCACCAGCAGAATAGTGAGTACAGCTCTGGAGTATAATACAGGATATAACTCAGGATCAGTACAGGATAAGTAATGTAATGTATGTACACAGTGACCTCACCAGCGGAATACTGAGTACAGCTCTGGGGTATAATACAGGATATAACTCAGGATCAGTACAGGATAAGTAATGTAATGTATGTACACAGTGACCTCACCAGCAGAATAGTGAGTACAGCTCTGGGGTATAATACAGGATATAACTCAGGATCAGTACAGGATAAGTAATGTAATGTATGTACACAGTGATCTCACCAGCAGAATAGTGAGTACAGCTCTGGAGTATAATACAGGATATAACTCAGGATCAGTACAGGATAAGTAATGTAATGTATGTACACAGTGATCTCACCAGCAGAATAGTGAGTACAGCTCTGGAGTATAATACAGGATATAACTCAGGATCAGTACAGGATAAGTAATGTAATGTATGTACACAGTGACCTCACCAGCAGAATAGTGAGTACAGCTCTGGAGTATAATACAGGATATAACTCAGGATCAGTACAGGATAAGTAATGTAATGTATGTATACAGTGATCTCACCAGCAGAATAGTGAGTACAGCTCTGGGGTATAATACAGGATATAACTCAGGATCAGTACAGGATCAGTAATGTAATGTATGTACACAGTGACCTCACCAGCAGAATAGTGAGTACAGCTCTGGGGTATAATACAGGATATAACTCAGGATCAGTACAGGATCAGTAATGTAATGTATGTACACAGTGACCTCACCAGCAGAATAGTGAGTACAGCTCTGGAGTATAATACAGGATATAACTCAGGATCAGTACAGGATAAGTAATGTAATGTATGTACACAGTGACCTCACCAGCAGAATAGTGAGTACAGCTCTGGGGTATAATACAGGATATAACTCAGGATCAGTACAGGATAAGTAATGTAATGTATGTACACAGTGACCTCACCAGCAGAATAGTGAGTACAGCTCTGGAGTATAATACAGGATATAACTCAGGATCAGTACAGGATAAGTAATGTAATGTATGTACACAGTGACCTCACCAGCAGAATAGTGAGTGTAGTTCTGGGGTATAATACAGGATATGTAGGCGCCATATTTACCCAAGTAGTTGTCGTAATCGTCCAGAGAGTCGTGAAGATCCGAGGTTGAGTTCCTTGAGTGCCGGCAGCCGGCAGATTTGGGAGGCGAAGTTGTGCATGGCGTCCTCGGCGGTGGGTGACAGGCGCCTCACGTCTATATTGCTGTACGGTAACTTGAGGCTCTGCAGGCGGGTGAAGCGCGTCATGTACGGCAGCAGAGTGTTCAGACCCGGCAGCCCCAAGTTATTGAACCTCAGGTCTATTTGGCGCAGGCCGGCGGGGTTCAGCAGCTCCAGCAGACACACAGTGCTCCGCAGAGACAGCTCCTCCGCCCGCAAGTCCCTGCACTGCAGACGCAACGGGCCGTGGGCACCGACCAGCAGCGCCTCCCGCAGGACGCTATAGGAAGTGCTGTTCACAAACAGATCCACCCGCACCTCCACACACACCGCGCTGTGATCCGCAGCCAAGGGGGGCGCCGCGTCCTCCGCTCCTCTCCTGCGCTTCGAGACTCCAGCCGTTTCTTCGCTTTGTCTTCTGGCGATATCGACGCAGGACTTTGCCAGGGTGACGGTCCGGGACCAGAGGCTGAGGGTGTCGGGGCCCCGCTCCAGCCCATCATCATGGCTGCCCGTCATGTCCAGGATCTGCAGCCTCTGCTTCCTGTAGGAAGAACACAAGATTGTGAGGAAGTGCTGAGCTGCGGGGTCACCCTTTATGGTGGGTCCATACCTCAGCGGCCGCCCCTCATTGTGCCTGTCCACCTCCTCCCTCAGGTATGCCATGACGCCCAATATGACGGTCTGCACGCACAGCTTGGACTTCTCATAGGGCCCCTCACCCTGCAGGAGCCTCTGTAGACTGAGCACAGAGAACGGCCATCGCTGCACCAAATCCTGCAGCACCAGCGTCTTCTCCTCCAGGAAGGCGGCTCTGAACAGGAGCGGGAAGAGCTCCTGCGGGATAAGGTGCAGGGCTGCGCGCAGGGAGCCGTGATCCGACACCAACCTCCGGCTGCAGAGAAACGCCAGAGACAACATGGCCGCCGCACCGCTAGGACATCACCTGGGGGGGAGAGAAAGGGGCCACAATGATAGAGCGGATAACAAGGGGCCACAGTGTAAGAACAAGTAACAGGGGCCACAGTGTAAGAACAAGTAACAGGGGCCACAGTGTAAGAACAAGTAACAGGGGCCACAGAGTAAGAATAGGCAATAGGGGCCACAGTGTGAGAACAGGTAATAGGGGCCACAGTGTAAGAACAGGTAACAGGGGCCACAGTGTAAGAACAAGTAACAGGGGCCACAGTGTAAGAACAGGTAACAGGGGCCACAGTGTGAGAACAGGTAATAGGGGCCACAGTGTAAGAACAGGTAACAGGGGCCACAGTGTAAGAACAAGTAACAGGGGCCACAGTGTAAGAACAGGTAACAGGGGCCACAGAGTAAGAACAGGTAACAGGGGCCACAGTGTAAGAACAAGTAACAGGGGCCACAGTGTAAGAACAAGTAACAGGGGCCACAGTGTAAGAACAGGTAATAGGGGCCACAGTGTGAGAACAGGTAACAGGGGCCACAGTGTAAGAACAGGTAACAGGGGCCACAGTGTAAGAACAGGTAATAGGGGCCACAGTGTGAGAACAGGTAACAGGGGCCACAGTGTAAGAACAAGTAACAGGGGCCCCAGAGTAAGAATAGGCAATAGGGGCCACAGTGTGAGAACAGGTAACAGGGGCCACAGTGTAAGAACAGGTAACAGGGGCCACAGTGTAAGAACAGGTAATAGGGGCCACAGTGTGAGAACAGGTAACAGGGGCCACAGTGTAAGAACAAGTAACAGGGGCCCCAGAGTAAGAATAGGCAATAGGGGCCACAGTGTGAGAACAGGTAACAGGGGCCACAGTGTAAGAATAGGCAATAGGGGCCAAAGTGTAAGAACAGGCAATAGGGGCCACAGTTTGAGAACAGGCAACAGGGGCCACAGTGTAAGAACAAGTAACAGGGGCCACAGTATTAGGCTCCTTTCACACTATAAATTCATCCCTTATAAAGACCCGTTAAGGCTCCATTCAGTGTGAGGTCCGGTACAGTGTGGGGTCCGGTACAGTGTGGGGTCCGGTACAGTGTGGGGTCCGGTACAGTGTGGGGTCCGGTACAGTGTGGGGTCCGGTACAGTGTGGGGTCCGGTACAGTGTGGGGTCCGGTACAGTGTGGGGTCCGGTACAGTGTGGGGTCCGGTACAGTGTGGGGTCCGGTACAGCGTGGGGTCCGGTACAGCGTGGGGTCCGGTACAGCGTGAGGTCCGGTACAGCGTGAGGTCCGGTACAGCGTGAGGTCTCACATAGAGGGCCTGGATACACTGCTCAGCAGACAGTATCTCACATAGAGGGCTTGGATACACTGCTCAGCAGACAGTATCTCACATAGAGGGCTTGGATACATTGCTCAGCAGACAGTGTCACACATGAAGGGCTTGGATACACTGCTCAGCAGACAGTATCTCACATAGAGGGCCTGGATACACTGCTCAGCAGACAGTATCTCACATAGAGGGCTTGGATACACTGCTCAGCAGACAGTATCTCACATAGAGGGCTTGGATACATTGCTCAGCAGACAGTGTCACACATGAAGGGCTTGGATACACTGCTCAGCAGACAGTATCTCACATAGAGGGCTTGGATACACTGCTCAGCAGACAGTATAACACATAGAGGGCTTGGATACACTGCTCAGCAGACAGTATAACACATAGAGGGCTTGGATACACTGCTCAGCAGACAGTATCACACATGAACGGCTTGGATACACTGCTCAGCAGACAGTATCTCACATAGAGGGCTTGGATACACTGCTCAGCAGACAGTATCTCACATAGAGGGCTTGGATACACTGCTCAGCAGACAGTATCACACAGAGGGCTTGGATACACAGCTCAGCAGACAGTGTCACACATGAAGGGCTTGGATACACTGCTCAGCAGACAGTATCACACATAGAGGGCTTGGATACACTGCTCAGCAGACAGTATCACACATAGAGGGCTTGGATACACAGCTCAGCAGACAGTATCTCACAAAGGGCTTGGATACACCGCTCAGCAGACAGTATCTCACATAGAGGGCTTGGATACACTGCTCAGCAGACAGTATCACACATGAACGGCTTGGATACACTGCTCAGCAGACAGTATCTCACATAGAGGGCTTGGATACACTGCTCAGCAGACAGTATAACACATAGAGGGCTTGGATACACTGCTCAGCAGACAGTATCACACATGAACGGCTTGGATACACTGCTCAGCAGACAGTATCTCACATAGAGGGCTTGGATACACTGCTCAGCAGACAGTATCTCACATAGAGGGCTTGGATACACTGCTCAGCAGACAGTATCACACATAGAGGGCTTGGATACACAGCTCAGCAGACAGTGTCACACATGAAGGGCTTGGATACACTGCTCAGCAGACAGTATCACACATAGAGGGCTTGGATACACTGCTCAGCAGACAGTATCACACATAGAGGGCTTGGATACACAGCTCAGCAGACAGTATCTCACAAAGGGCTTGGATACACCGCTCAGCAGACAGTATCTCACATAGAGGGCTTGGATACACTGCTCAGCAGACAGTATCACACATGAACGGCTTGGATACACTGCTCAGCAGACAGTATCTCACATAGAGGGCTTGGATACACTGCTCAGCAGACAGTATAACACATAGAGGGCTTGGATACACTGCTCAGCAGACAGTATCACACATGAACGGCTTGGATACACCGCTCAGCAAACAGTATCTCACATAGAGGGCTTGGATACACTGCTCAGCAGACAGTATCTCACATAGAGGGCTTGGATACACTGCTCAGCAGACAGTATCACACATGAACGGCTTGGATACACTGCTCAGGTAACAGGTAACAGGGGCCACAGTGTAAGAACAAGTAACAGGGGCCACAGTGTAAGAACAAGTAACAGGGGCCACAGTGTAAGAACAGGTAATAGGGGCCACAGTGTAAGAACAGGTAACAGGGGCCACAGTGTAAGAACAGGTAATAGGGGCCACAGTGTGAGAACAGGTAACAGGGGCCACAGTGTAAGAACAAGTAACAGGGGCCCCAGAGTAAGAATAGGCAATAGGGGCCACAGTGTGAGAACAGGTAACAGGGGCCACAGTGTAAGAACAGGTAACAGGGGCCACAGTGTAAGAACAGGTAATAGGGGCCACAGTGTGAGAACAGGTAACAGGGGCCACAGTGTAAGAACAAGTAACAGGGGCCCCAGAGTAAGAATAGGCAATAGGGGCCACAGTGTGAGAACAGGTAACAGGGGCCACAGTGTAAGAATAGGCAATAGGGGCCAAAGTGTAAGAACAGGCAATAGGGGCCACAGTTTGAGAACAGGCAACAGGGGCCACAGTGTAAGAACAAGTAACAGGGGCCACAGTATTAGGCTCCTTTCACACTATAAATTCATCCCTTATAAAGACCCGTTAAGGCTCCATTCAGTGTGAGGTCCGGTACAGTGTGGGGTCCGGTACAGTGTGGGGTCCGGTACAGTGTGGGGTCCGGTACAGTGTGGGGTCCGGTACAGTGTGGGGTCCGGTACAGTGTGGGGTCCGGTACAGTGTGGGGTCCGGTACAGTGTGGGGTCCGGTACAGTGTGGGGTCCGGTACAGTGTGGGGTCCGGTACAGCGTGGGGTCCGGTACAGCGTGGGGTCCGGTACAGCGTGAGGTCCGGTACAGCGTGAGGTCCGGTACAGCGTGAGGTCTCACATAGAGGGCCTGGATACACTGCTCAGCAGACAGTATCTCACATAGAGGGCTTGGATACACTGCTCAGCAGACAGTATCTCACATAGAGGGCTTGGATACATTGCTCAGCAGACAGTGTCACACATGAAGGGCTTGGATACACTGCTCAGCAGACAGTATCTCACATAGAGGGCCTGGATACACTGCTCAGCAGACAGTATCTCACATAGAGGGCTTGGATACACTGCTCAGCAGACAGTATCTCACATAGAGGGCTTGGATACATTGCTCAGCAGACAGTGTCACACATGAAGGGCTTGGATACACTGCTCAGCAGACAGTATCTCACATAGAGGGCTTGGATACACTGCTCAGCAGACAGTATAACACATAGAGGGCTTGGATACACTGCTCAGCAGACAGTATAACACATAGAGGGCTTGGATACACTGCTCAGCAGACAGTATCACACATGAACGGCTTGGATACACTGCTCAGCAGACAGTATCTCACATAGAGGGCTTGGATACACTGCTCAGCAGACAGTATCTCACATAGAGGGCTTGGATACACTGCTCAGCAGACAGTATCACACAGAGGGCTTGGATACACAGCTCAGCAGACAGTGTCACACATGAAGGGCTTGGATACACTGCTCAGCAGACAGTATCACACATAGAGGGCTTGGATACACTGCTCAGCAGACAGTATCACACATAGAGGGCTTGGATACACAGCTCAGCAGACAGTATCTCACAAAGGGCTTGGATACACCGCTCAGCAGACAGTATCTCACATAGAGGGCTTGGATACACTGCTCAGCAGACAGTATCACACATGAACGGCTTGGATACACTGCTCAGCAGACAGTATCTCACATAGAGGGCTTGGATACACTGCTCAGCAGACAGTATAACACATAGAGGGCTTGGATACACTGCTCAGCAGACAGTATCACACATGAACGGCTTGGATACACTGCTCAGCAGACAGTATCTCACATAGAGGGCTTGGATACACTGCTCAGCAGACAGTATCTCACATAGAGGGCTTGGATACACTGCTCAGCAGACAGTATCACACATAGAGGGCTTGGATACACAGCTCAGCAGACAGTGTCACACATGAAGGGCTTGGATACACTGCTCAGCAGACAGTATCACACATAGAGGGCTTGGATACACTGCTCAGCAGACAGTATCACACATAGAGGGCTTGGATACACAGCTCAGCAGACAGTATCTCACAAAGGGCTTGGATACACCGCTCAGCAGACAGTATCTCACATAGAGGGCTTGGATACACTGCTCAGCAGACAGTATCACACATGAACGGCTTGGATACACTGCTCAGCAGACAGTATCTCACATAGAGGGCTTGGATACACTGCTCAGCAGACAGTATAACACATAGAGGGCTTGGATACACTGCTCAGCAGACAGTATCACACATGAACGGCTTGGATACACCGCTCAGCAAACAGTATCTCACATAGAGGGCTTGGATACACTGCTCAGCAGACAGTATCTCACATAGAGGGCTTGGATACACTGCTCAGCAGACAGTATCACACATGAACGGCTTGGATACACTGCTCAGCAGACAGTATCTTACATAGAGGGCTTGGATACACTGCTCAGCAGACAGTATCACACATATAGAGCTTGGATACATCTCCCCGGCCCCGCACTCACTTCTCTCTGTCGGCTGAGGCTTCAGTATGGTGGAGGAGGGGCCAGGTAGTTTTGGGGACTCTCTCTGTAGCAGACCCGTCAAATCTCGTCACGCCTATGACGTCAAACCGGGCGCTGCGTCTCTACTTATCTCTCGGTGACTTTCTGTCTGCAGGAGCCGCCATCTTGCTGTAGTCCAGCTATAAAGGGACGGGAGCTGTAAAAACGATTACTTCCTGGTCAGCCCCTGACGGTCGTGAGCGGTACTGCAGCCTCCCAGCTTGCTGAGGACCCCCTGCCGGCTGCAGTGACGCTCCTGGCCAGCAGGGGGTCCAGGCTGCAGTAGCGCTCACAGCCGGCAGGGGTCCTCAGCGGGCAGACACCAGGAAGTGCTTAGCGCTCAGCTCCCGGGCCGGGAGACATGGCGGGCGGGGATCCCGTCCCCTCACAGCCCCTGCTCACCGTGCTGGTGTCGGCCCGGGCCTGGCTGGAGGAGGCGGAAAGCGGCCGGGACTCTGTGCACCTACAGCTCAGTGTGGAGCCCGAGAGCCCCGGGGACTTCCGGTTATCAGTGCGAAGGAGCCAAGCGGGGGCCCGGGGCCCTACAGGAGCGGTGAGGAGACCTGTATACTGTATACTCCGCACTGTGACCTAGAGAATGACCCCTGTCATGTGGTACCTGTCATGTGATGAATGCCACCATCATGTGACCTGCACCACCTCCCAGCCACTCCAGCCACATCCAAAGCTGCAGGTTGTTGCCCCAGTCGGCTTCTGGGGGTTGTCGTCGCCCCTGTTGGCTTCTGGGGGTTGTCGTCGGCCCCTGTTGGCTTCTGGGGGTTGTCGTCGGCCCCTGTTGGCTTCTGGGGGTTGTCGTCGGCCCCTGTTGGCTTCTGGGGGTTGTCGTCGGCCCCTGTTGGCTTCTGGGGGTTGTCGTCGGCCCCTGTTGGCTTCTGGGGGTTGTCGTCGGCCCCTGTTGGCTTCTGGGGGTTGTCGTCGGCCCCTGTTGGCTTCTGGGGGTTGTCGTCGGCCCCTGTTGGCTTCTGGGGGTTGTCGTCGGCCCCTGGGGGTTGTCGTCGGCCCCTGGGGGTTGTCGTCGGCCCCTGGGGGTTGTCGTCGGCCCCTGGGGGTTGTCGTCGGCCCCTGGGGGTTGTCGTCGGCCCCTGTTGGCTTCTGGGGGTTGTCGTCGGCCCCTGTTGGTGGTAGGGGGGGGGAGTTGATGTTGGCCCCAAGCGTTCCTGTTGCCCCTCTGATGTTGTGTCTGGTGTCTCCTCAGGTCCTCGGTGATTTCCACCTCAGGGACGTCCTGTACGATCAGAAGACGCCGCGGTGCCACCAGCTCACGGTCCTGGAGACGTCCGGCCGCGTCCTCACATTTCAGTTCGATGATGAACGGGAAGCGCAAAAATGGTGGACAGTGGTGAGCAGCTCCCTGCGTGAGGCCAAGAGAGGTGAGTGGGAGGGGTCAGGTGATGGCGGCCCCGGAGCCAGCGGGAAGGGAGGGGTCAGGTGATGGCGGCCCCGGAGCCAGCGGGAAGGGAGGGGTCAGGTGATGGCGGCCCCGGAGCCAGCGGGAAGGGAGGGGTCAGGTGATGGCGGCCCCGGAGCCAGCGGGAAGGGAGGGGTCAGGTGATGGCGGCCCCGGAGCCAGCGGGAAGGGAGGGGTCAGGTGATGGCGGCCCCGGAGCCAGCGGGAAGGGAGGGGTCAGGTGATGGCGGCCCCGGAGCCAGCGGGAAGGGAGAGGTCAGGTGATGGCGGCCCCCGAGCCAGCGGGAAGGGAGGGGTCAGGTGATGGCGGCCCCGGAGCCAGCGGGAAGGGAGGGGTCAGGTGATGGCGGCCCCAGAGCCCCTGTGATTGGCTTTTACTGTTGTTCCCTTTCAGTTGCACAATCTCAGGGGGAGGTTTTAGGATGGAAGCCGCCGCTCGCTGACAAGCCCCGCCCATCACCGGACGCCATTATATCGCCATTTAAAGAAGCTGAGCCACTAATAAACCTGTGCACCAAAGGTGAGTGCGACCTCAACCATCACCAGGTACAGAGCCCAACAACACAGTGCGACCTGCAGTCCTATGTAACACCACAGATAACAGTGATAACTCTCTGAGTACAGATAATGTATAGATGTGACCTGCAGTCCTATGTAACACCACAGATAACACAGTGATAACTCTCTGAGTACAGATAATGTATAGATGTGACCTGCAGTCCTATGTAACACCACAGATAACACAGTGATAACTCCCTGAGTACAGATAATGTATAGATGTGACCTGCAGTCCTATGTAACACCACAGATAACAGTGATAACTCTCTGAGTACAGATAATGTATAGATGTGACCTGCAGTCCTATGTAACACCACAGATAACACAGTGATAACTCTCTGAGTACAGATAATGTATAGATGTGACCTGCAGTCCTATGTAACACCACAGATAACAGTGATAACTCTCTGAGTACAGATAATGTATAGATGTGGCCTGCAGTCCTATGTAACACCACAGATAACACAGTGATAACTCTCTGAGTACAGATAATGTATAGATGTGGCCTGCAGTCCTATGTAACACCACAGATAACAGTGATAACTCTCTGAGTACAGATAATGTATAGATGTGACCTGCAGTCCTATGTAACATACAGATAACACAGTGATAACTCTCTGAGTACAGATAATGTATAGATGTGGCCTGCAGTCCTATGTAACACCACAGATAACACAGTGATAACTCTCTGAGTACAGATAATGTATAGATGTGACCTGCAGTCCTATGTAACACCACAGATAACACAGTGATAACTCTCTGAGTACAGATAATGTATAGATGTGACCTGCAGTCCTATGTAACACCACAGATAACACAGGGATAACTCTCTGAGTACAGATAATGTATAGATGTGACCTGCAGTCCTATGTAACACCACAGATAACACAGTGATAACTCTCTGAGTACAGATAATGTATAGATGTGACCTGCAGTCCTATGTAAGCCCTCACTATCTTCCTTATTACAGAGGATTTAGCCGCTCGGCTCAGCAGGTCCATTGAGGCCGGAGATCCGGTGTTGGCCGCACAATACGCCGCGGAGTTGGCGCAGCAGAAGGTTCCGGTGCAGGTCCAGCTGAAGCCGATCTGTTACCCGAAGAACGAGATCTGGTGAGTCATGTGACCGCGGGCGCTCGCTGAGCCCAATGTCCTGGCTGACGGCCTCTTCTTCCTCTCCGCAGCATGAAGGTCGGTGTGGAGGACGCCTCGGCCTCGGTCAACATCTCCACGTATGTGAGCGCACACACTACGATCGCTGCTCTGAAGCAGCAGGTGAGTATAGAAGCCCCGCCCCCTGCGCTGAAGCGTCGTCTTGTGATTATGGGGCTCATGGGCTCTGGACGTTCTATGTGTTTGAGGGATTTATCAGGTTTATTGAAGCTCCAGTCACATTCATAATTCTGCCCGTTTCCGGCCGCACCGCACTGTAGGACATGGTCACCTGACACAGACGCAGTGATCGCCCCGCACTGTAGGACATGGTCACCTGACACAGACGCAGTGATCGCACCGCACTGTAGGACATGGTCACCTGACACAGACGCAGTGATCGCACCGCACTGTAGGACATGGTCACCTGACACAGACGCAGTGATCGCCCCGCACTGTAGGACATGGTCACCTGACACAGACGCAGTGATCGCCCCGCACTGTAGGACATGGTCACCTGACACAGACGCAGTGATCGCACTGTAGGACATGGTCACCTGACACAGACGCAGTGATCGCCCCGCACTGTAGGACATGGTCACCTGACACAGACGCAGTGATCGCCCCGCACTGTAGGACATGGTCACCTGACACAGACGCAGTGATCGCACTGTAGGACATGGTCACCTGACACAGACGCAGTGATCGCCCCGCACTGTAGGACATGGTCACCTGACACAGACGCAGTGATCGCCCCGCACTGTAGGACATGGTCACCTGACACAGACGCAGTGATCGCACTGTAGGACATGGTCACCTGACACAGACGCAGTGATCGCCCCGCACTGTAGGACATGGTCACCTGACACAGACGCAGTGATCGCCCCGCACTGTAGGACATGGTCACCTGACACAGACGCAGTGATCGCACTGTAGGACATGGTCACCTGACACAGACGCAGTGATCGCACTGTAGGACATGGTCACCTGACACAGACGCAGTGATCGCACTGTAGGACATGGTCACCTGACACAGACGCAGTGATCGCACTGTAGGACATGGTCACCTGACACAGACGCAGTGATCGCACTGTAGGACATGGTCACCTGACACAGACGCAGTGATCGCACCGCACTGTAGGACATGGTCACCTGACACAGACGCAGTGATCGCCCCGCACTGTAGGACATGGTCACCTGACACAGACGCAGTGATCGCACTGTAGGACATGGTCACCTGACACAGACGCAGTGATCGCCCTGCACTGTAGGACATGGTCACCTGACACAGACGCAGTGATCGCCCCGCACTGTAGGACATGGTCACCTGACACAGACGCAGTGATCGCCCCGCACTGTAGGACATGGTCACCTGACACAGACGCAGTGATCGCACTGTAGGACATGGTCACCTGACACAGACGCAGTGATCGCACCGCACTGTAGGACATGGTCACCTGACACAGACGCAGTGATCGCACCGCACTGTAGGACATGGTCACCTGACACAGACGCAGTGATCGCCCCGCACTGTAGGACATGGTCACCTGACACAGACGCAGTGATCGCACCGCACTGTAGGACATGGTCACCTGACACAGACGCAGTGATCGCCCCGCACTGTAGGACATGGTCACCTGACACAGACGCAGTGATCGCCCCGCACTGTAGGACATGGTCACCTGACACAGACGCAGTGATCGCCCCGCACTGTAGGACATGGTCACCTGACACAGATGCAGTGATCGCCCCGCACTGTAGGACATGGTCACCTGACAGACGCAGTGATCGCCCCGCACTGTAGGACATGGTCACCTGACACAGACGCAGTGATCGCACTGTAGGACATGGTCACCTGACACAGACGCAGTGATCGCCCCGCACTGTAGGACATGGTCACCTGACACAGACGCAGTGATCGCACTGCACTGTAGGACATGGTCACCTGACACAGACGCAGTGATCGCCCCGCACTGTAGGACATGGTCACCTGACACAGACGCAGTGATCGCACCGCACTGTAGGACATGGTCACCTGACACAGACGCAGTGATCGCCCCGCACTGTAGGACATGGTCACCTGAAACAGACGCAGTGATCGCCCCGCACTGTAGGACATGGTCACCTGACACAGACGCAGTGATCGCCCCGCACTGTAGGACATTGTCACCTGACACAGACGCAGTGATCGCCCCGCACTGTAGGACATGGTCACCTGACACAGACGCAGTGATCGCCCCGCACTGTAGGACATGGTCACCTGACACAGATGCAGTGATCGCCCCGCACTGTAGGACATGGTCACCTGACAGACGCAGTGATCGCCCCGCACTGTAGGACATGGTCACCTGACACAGACGCAGTGATCGCGCCGCTCTGGGTGTGAGCGCAGCTGAGTGTGTCTGCTTTTCTGCAGATCTTCCGGGAGTATCAGTTCCATCCCAGTATCCAGCGCTGGATTATCGGACAATGTCTCTGCTCAGACGAGCGAACCGTCGGCTCCTACGGGATCAGGAAAGATGGCGACACCGCGTTCCTCTACCTGCTGGGAGCAAAACAGATGAAGCTGAACCCGCAGGATCAGTACACGAGCGGCAACACCTTCCCTGTGATGCCCACATGGGACGAGCGCAAGTTCAACACCATGCCGGCCAGACACAGTCCGAAGAATGGCGGTGAGTTACCACGTATGTGCGCCGACCGCCTGGAAGATGTCCCCGAAATATATATATATATTAGGTTGGTTGTGTGTGTGTATATATATGTCTGTCGCTCTGTCTGTCGCTCTGTCTGTCGCTCTGTCTGTCGCTCGCTCTCTATCTGGTGTGGGGCATGCTCCGTGGGAGACACAGTACAGACCAATAGTTTGTCCACCTTCTCATTCAGAGTTTTCGTTATTTCCTGACTATGAATATTGTAGATTCGCCCTGAAGCATCAAAACTCTGATCACATGTGGGATTATATCCAGAACAATAAGTGTGAGAATCCGTCATATTCTCCGCTCTTCCTCTGAGTCCTGCTTTACACACTCATTCTCCTGATGATCTGTAGTCACCTGAAATGGTCTCCACCAGTCCTGAAGGAGTTCCCATGATGCTTTGCACACTCATTCTCCTGATGATCTGTAGTCACCTGAAATGGTCTCCACCAGTCCTGAAGGAGTTCCCATGATGCTTTACACACTCATTCTCCTGATGAGCTGTAGTCACCTGAAATGGTCTCCACCAGTCCTGAAGGAGTTCCCATGATGCTTTACACACTCATTCTCCTGATGATCTGTAGTCACCTGAAATGGTCTCCACCAGTCCTGAAGGAGTTCCCATGATGCTTTACACACTCATTCTCCTGATGATCTGTAGTCACCTGAAATGGTCTCCACCGGTCCTGAAGGAGTTCCCATGATGCTTTGCACACTCATTCTCCTGATGAGCTGTAGTCACCTGAAATGGTCTCCACCGGTCCTGAAGGAGTTCCCATGATGCTTTGCACACTCATTCTCCTGATGATCTGTAGTCACCTGAAATGGTCTCCACCGGTCCTGAAGGAGTTCCCATGATGCTTTGCACACTCATTCTCCTGATGAGCGGTAGTCACCTGAAATGGTCTCCACCAGTCCTGAAGGAGTTCCCATGATGCTTTGCACACTCATTCTCCTGATGAGCGGTAGTCACCTGAAATGGTCTCCACCAGTCCTGAAGGAGTTCCCATGATGCTTTGCACACTCATTCTCCTGATGAGCGGTAGTCACCTGAAATGGTCTCCACCAGTCCTGAAGGAGTTCCCATGATGCTTTGCACACTCATTCTCCTGATGATCGGTAGTCACCTGAAATGGTCTCCACCAGTCCTGAAGGAGTTCCCATGATGCTTTGCACACTCATTCTCCTGATGATCGGTAGTCACCTGAAATGGTCTCCACCAGTCCTGAAGGAGTTCCCATGATGCTTTGCACACTCATTCTCCTGATGAGCTGTAGTCACCTGAAATGGTCTCCACCAGTCCTGAAGGAGTTCCCATGATGCTTTGCACACTCATTCTCCTGATGAGCTGTAGTCACCTGAAATGGTCTCCACCAGTCCTGAAGGAGTTCCCATGATGCTTTGCACACTCATTCTCCTGATGAGCTGTAGTCACCTGAAATGGTCTCCACCAGTCCTGAAGGAGTTCCCATGATGCTTTGCACACTCATTCTCCTGATGAGCTGTAGTCACCTGAAATGGTCTCCACCAGTCCTGAAGGAGTTCCCATGATGCTTTGCACACTCATTCTCCTGATGATCTGTAGTCACCTGAAATGGTCTCCACCAGTCCTGAAGGAGTTCCCATGATGCTTTGCACACTCATTCTCCTGATGATCTGTAGTCACCTGAAATGGTCTCCACCAGTCCTGAAGGAGTTCCCATGATGCTTTGCACACTCATTCTCCTGATGATCTGTAGTCACCTGAAATGGTCTCCACCAGTCTGAAGGAGTTCCCATGATGCTTAGCACTTGTTGCCCTTTTTGCCCTCACTCTGCGGTCCAGCTCACCCCAAACCATCTGGATTGGGTTCAGGTCCGGTGACTGTGGAGGCCAGGTCATCTGGCGGCGCAGCACCCCATCACTCTCCTTCTTAGTCACATAGTCCTTACACAGCCTGGAGGGGTTTGGGGTCATTGTCCTGTTGGTCCAACTAAACGCAAACCAGATGGAATAGCAGCCGCTGCCAGATGCTGTGGTAGACATACTGGGTCAGTATACCTTCAGAATAAATCCCAGTGTCACCAGCAAAGACTTCCTCCCCCCCCACACCATCACACCTCCTTCCCCCTCCCCCCCCACACCATCACACCTCCTTCCCCCCCCCCCCCCCCCACACCATCACACCTCCTCCCCCCCCCCGCCATCACACCTCCCCCCCCCCACACCATCACGCCTCCTCCTCCCCCCCCCCCCCCCACACCATCACACCTCCTCCTCCCCCCCCCCACACACCATCACGCCTCCTCCTCCTCCCCCCCCCCCCCCACACCATCACACCTCCTCCCCCCCCACACCATCACACCTCCCCCCCCCCCCCCACACACCATCACACCTCCTCCTCCCCCCCCCCCCCCCCCCCCCATTTCAGGTGACTACCTCTTGAAGCCCATCAAGAGTGTGCCGAGCAGGACTCAGAGGAAGAGCGGAGAATATGACGGATTCTCACACTTATTGTTCTGGATATAATCCCACATGTGATCAGAGATTTGATGCTTCAGGGTGAATCTACAATATTCATAGTCAGGAAATAACGAAAACTCTGAATGAGAAGGTGGACAAACTATTGGTCTGTTCTGTGTGTGTGTGTGTGTATATATGTGTATATATATATGTGTATGTATATATATATATATATATATATATATATATGGGTATATATTTGGTCTGTACTGTGTGTGTATATATGGGTATATATTTGGTCTGTACTGTGTGTGTATATATATGGGTATATATTTGGTCTGTACTGTGTGTATGTATATATGGGTATATATTTGGTCTGTACTGTGTGTGTATATATGGGTATATATTTGGTCTGTACTGTGTGTGTGTATATATGGGTATATATTTGGTCTGTACTGTGTGTGTATATATGGGTATATATTTGGTCTGTACTGTGTGTGTATATATGGGTATATATTTGGTCTGTACTGTGTGTGTGTATATATGGGTATATATTTGGTCTGTACTGTGTGTGTATATATGGGTATATATTTGGTCTGTACTGTGTGTATATATGGGTATATATTTGGTCTGTACTGTGTGTATGTATATATTAGCCACCAGACTTTCCTGATGAAGCTGAGGTGCCAGCGAAACGTTGGTGCCACTGGTTCCTAATAGAGTGAACTATATAACAAGGTTCACTCTGTAATTCCACAATAAAGTGCACACAGAACATAAACACTGGAGCTAGGTGGTTAGTGTGTTATTAAAGTTAGTGGTGGTGTTAGTACACCAACTTGAGTAATTACATATTTATGTTGGTCACTCATTATATTTTAAATGGATTAATAAAAGGTACATTTTAATTAGGGGGGTACTTAGTTTAAGGGTTCCCCTAAAATTGTTGAGTATATATGGGTTGTGCTCAGTGTGAGATATATCTCTAATCTCTATCCTCATGCACGACCATTAACCCCAAGATATTATATGCTAAAAGGAATATACAAATAGATTATTTATAGTAAAGTAGATCTATTTTATTTCATGCAGTGTTTTACAAACAATTAATCCACATTTAAAAAGTATCAAGAAATGCATAAAATGTATAATAATAAAATGACCAATCCTGCCAGGGGTGGGAGGGGGAGTCCAGGTAAAGGAGTAATACAATGTTGTACTACAATTACATACAGTGCTGCTGCGTATGACTCCAAGAAGGGCCACACAAGGTGAACACATATAGTGATAAGTGAAGAAACAAATGTGCAAAGTCAGCAAAACGCCGAACCGTGACACATGTGCAATGATAGTGAGAGTGCAAAGGACACAAACAATACCACAAAAAGGGAGAGGTAAATAGCAGCAATGACACTGGAGATAATAGATACAAAAGGGACTCCGACGCGTTTCACTCAGGGCTTTATCAAGGAGTGAAGTGGTACGGGGAGTGTGTGGCACATATATATATATATATATGACAGGACCAATAGGAAAACAGGGACGCACATGTAGAGGATGTGGAAACAGCTACTGCGCATGTATGCGATATGAAAAACATCACGAGATGCAAGATCATTATCTGTGGTCTCTCTCTGCCTCTCTTTTTCTTGCTCTTTTTTTCTTTTTTCTTTCGCGTGCTCTTTTTTTTTTTCCTCTCTCTCGGTTGGTTGGTATGGGTCGTGCTCAGTGTGTGTGTGTGTGTGTGTGTGTGTGTGTGTGTGTGTGTGTGTGTGTGTGTGTGTGTATATATATATATATATATATATATATATATATGTGTAATAATGTTATAGATAGATTCTGTCTCATTTTTTTTCACTGAGGATAATTTGCATAATAGTTCAATAAGCCTGAAGCTGAATGGAGTCACATGACTGCCTGCAGCCCCATGTCATGTGACGTGTGGTTCTGGCTGACACTTCACTGGAGAAGAATCTTTTATTAGGAATATTTGTGAATTTTATTTTTTATTTTTATAGTTTTACCAAGTTTTCGCCCAGAGAAAATGGAGCAGCCAAACCTCCCCCTTGACATCCAGCCTCTGAATACAAGCCAGAAGCCCCCGGTGCCTGCGGCGCCCTCCTCCCCTGCACAGGTAGGCGACTCGTGTCCAGGGTTTATACCTGTCTTAGGTTATGTTGACAAGGCGGCGTTTACAAGCAGACAATCTGCAGAATGTGCAGGCGCTAGGACCGCGCAGAGATTTACCGTATCCATTCACAGCAATACATTTCTGATGGGATTTCATTCCTTACTGTTTGCTGGCGGTGGAGGGCGCTGTTTGCTGGCGGTGGAGGGCGCTGTTTGCTGACGGTGGAGGGCGCTGTTTGCTGACGGTGGAGGGCGCTGTTTGCTGACGGTGGAGGGCGCTGTTTGCTGACGGTGGAGGGCGCTGTTTGCTGACGGTGGAGGGCGCTGTTTGCTGGCGGTGGAGGGCGCTGTTTGCTGGCGGTGGAGGGCGCTGTTTGCTGACGGCGCTGTTTGCTGACGGTGGAGGGCGCTGGTTGCTGACGGTGGAGGGCGCTGGTTGCTGACGGTGGAGGGCGCTGTTTGCTGACGGTGGAGGGCGCTGTTTGCTGACGGTGGAGGGCGCTGTTTGCTGACGGTGGAGGGCGCTGTTTGCTGACGGTGGAGGGCGCTGTTTGCTGACGGTGGAGGGCGCTGTTTGCTGACGGTGGAGGGCGCTGTTTGCTGACGGTGGAGGGCGCTGTTTGCTGACGGTGGAGGGCGCTGGTTGCTGACGGTGGAGGGCGCTGGTTGCTGACGGTGGAGGGCGCTGGTTGCTGACGGTGGAGGGCGCTGGTTGCTGACGGTGGAGGGCGCTGGTTGCTGACGGTGGAGGGCGCTGGTTGCTGACGGTGGAGGGCGCTGGTTGCTGACGGTGGAGGGCGCTGGTTGCTGACGGTGGAGGGCGCTGGTTGCTGACGGTGGAGGGCGCTGTGGCTGGTTGCTGACGGTGGAGGGCGCTGGTTGCTGACGGTGGAGGGCGCTGGTTGCTGACGGTGGAGGGCGCTGGTTGCTGACGGTGGAGGGCGCTGGTTGCTGACGGTGGAGGGCGCTGGTTGCTGACGGTGGAGGGCGCTGTGGCTGGTTGCTGGCGGTGGAGGGCGCTGTGGCTGGTTGCTGACGGTGGAGGGCGCTGTTTGCTGACGGTGGAGGGCGCTGTGGCTGGTTGCTGACGGTGGAGGGCGCTGTTTGCTGACGGTGGAGGGCGCTGTGGCTGGTTGCTGACGGTGGAGGGCGCTGTGGCTGGTTGCTGACGGTGGAGGGCGCTGTTTGCTGACGGTGGAGGGCGCTGTGGCTGGTTGCTGACGGTGGAGGGCGCTGGTTGCTGACGGTGGAGGGCGCTGTTTGCTGACGGTGGAGGGCG